>NC_056741.1:820609910-820699910 GCF_019279795.1 Protopterus annectens | reverse complement strand
CGCAGTTGTTGCACTACTGAATCATGTAGGATCCCGTGAAGTCCTTTTCAGTTGTTGCACTACTGAATCAAGTAGGATCCTGTGATGTCCTTCGCAGTTGTTGCACTACTGAATCAAGTAGGATCCTGCGAGATCCTTCGCAGTTGTTGCACTACTGAATCAAGTAGGATCCTGTGAGGTCCTTTTCAGTTGCTATAGTACTACTGAATTAACTAGGATCCTGCGAGGTCCTTCCCAGTTGTTGCAGTACTATTGAATCATGCAGGATTCTGTGAGGTCCTTTGCAGTTGTTGTAATACGTATAAATCATGCAGGATCCTGGCATGTCATCTGCACTTGTTCTAGTACTAATGAATCATACAGGATCCTGTGAGGTCCTTTGCAGTTTATTTAATATTAATAAATCACACAGGATCCTGTCAAGTCATCTGCACTTGTTGTAGTACTACTGAATCATGCAGGATCATGTGAGTCCTTTGCAGTTGTTGTAATACTAATAAATCATGCAGGATTCTGTCACGTCGTCTGCACTTGATGTAGTATTAATGGATCATGTAGGAAGGAACCTGTGAGGTGCTATGCAGTTGTTGGACTACTGAATCATGAAGGAACCCGTGAGGTACTATGCAGTGGTTGTACTACTGAATCATGAAGGAACCTGTGAGGTGCTATGCAGTTGTTGTACTACTGAATCTGGTAGGAACCTGTGAGGTACTATGCAGTTGTTGTATTACTGAATCATGAAGGAACCTGTGAGGTGCTATGCAGTTGTTGTACTACTGAAACTGGTAGGAACCTGTGAGGTACTATGCAGTTGTTGTATTACTGAATCTGGTAGTAACCTGTGAGATACAATGCAGTTGTACTATTGAATCTGGTAGGAAACTGTGAGGTACTATGCAGTTGTTGTACTACTGAATCACGCAGTACCCTGTAAGGTCCTATGCAGTTGTGCTCCATGTATGAAGCAATATGGATACATAAAGTTGTAAGAAAATAAACAAGGTATTATCACACCTGCATAGCAGTATTTATGAATCAGACAGGGCTTTAGTATATCTATATTCTGGGTACCAGCCCTACTCCATCTGGCACAATGTTCAAGAATCCTACTCGAATCTGAGAGATGAAAAAGAATTTGATGTGTGTTGTCTATCAGTATGGGTAAATTACTTAGTCAGATCTGAATGTGTAACATACAGGGGAAGTACAGGGAAACTAAATTAGGAGGTAAGAGAACTTATGTAGGCATACCTATTAACTGTCCTGATCTTCGCCTCATATTGTTGGTGTGTTCCTCATAAAACTTGTGGTTTTCTGGCAAATCACTGAGGACTGAAGTCACTAAATAATGACATTTATTTGAATTCCAGACTTCATATCCTTCAGAAAATGCAGGCCAACACAAATCCTGTTATTCTAGCAACTTTAAGTTTATAAAAGCAATATTTACAATATGTCTCTATTTTGGGGCCTTTGACCACCCAACATTATTTTAGACTTTGTTCAGATTTCTTGTACTAAGAGGTTGAGAGGTATGTAGGTAAGTAATATAGACATTTGGGGTTGTAAATGTAGGTGAGAATGGTATTCAGCAGAAAATTAGGAGATTTTTGATAGAATGAGGCAGACAGGAGATAAGGAATAAAGTAAATAGCAGGTACAGGGAGACTGGATTCAAGCAGGTCATATCATAAAAAAGGTAGAGGAGAGAACAGAAAAGCAAGGAAGATGTAGGGCAAGAAGATGCAGTTAGGAGACAAATTAAGACTGACAAACAGAAAACAGAGAAAGAAAATGATTATGACTATAAAGGAGAGCACAAAAAAGTGATGAACAATATGCTTAGCAGTTGGCTAATAAACCATGTCCGCCCTTGTTTCATTTTGTATTATTATTCTGAATTACTTTCCTTCTGTACTTGCAAAGCACAAGGGCTTAACATTTAAGTTGATAATTACACAAAAAGTTTCTTTTAGTATGCTCAGCTAAATAGGAAAGGAAGAGAAAGAAAATATAGCCTTTTTTTATTTCTTTTATTTTTCAGATCCATTCACAATTACACATTGTGCATTCTTCGTGCATGGTGAGCCTTTTTATTTTGCACTATTAGGTTTTAGCTTGTGTAGTTACTTTCACCTCCTCCCTTATGAACCTCTTTCCATGCTTTCCTTATTTTTTCCTCCCAATCCCCTCATTTTCTTCTCCTTTAAACTGTCTAGGAATCTCCCCTCCAGCTCCACTTTTTACCACTTGCCCCTTTCTTTTCCAGTTTCTGGCTATTACATTCTTCACCTCTGTTGCCATGAGTCTTATCAACCACACATTTTTTTTCTTTTCAAACCCCCTCTTCATTCCCTATACCCCAATGCAGAATTTCCAGGAGTTTTTTTCCTCTTTTACATATACCCTCCTCCAGAATTCCAGGTCTTCTGCCAAGATCTTTTGTACCCAGGTACACTGCCACAGTTTCAAGACTGCCTCTTCTGTCACATACCTCCAGCATTTTGAGTCTGTTGTCCTTCCTCCCTCCTTAAAGAATCCTTTTGTTGTAGGATATCATCAGTAGCATAGCTAGAGTGATGCAAGAGGGACAACTCTTCCGGATGCAAAGTGTTGTGGGGGGCGCTCTCAATTGATCCTGATCTCTAATGCAATACCAGCTTTTAAAAAATGGTATTGCATATGAAGTCAAACCTGAGCACTGTAGTGTTCTGTGTGTGGTCTATACTGCAGCAAGCAGTTTGCTACAGTTTATAAGAAGAAAACTTTTTTTTAAACAGAACATGAGCGTCATAGTGCTTTTTGCAGGCAGAGTGTAAACTGTAGCATTTGACCATAGATACAATATATGGGGTTCAGGAATAGTCCATAGAAATTGTACCTAAATAACTGGGCAGGAAGGGGGGTAGATGTTGTGCATCTGGCCACCGAGTTGCTGTGCCAGTAAAAGGAACGTCTGTTTTTCAGTGGTGGAGCTGGAGTGGTGTAGATCTGTTTCGTCTACAATGTAGCAATCTGCTTAATACAATGAAGTGCCCTTTTTTTTGTTTTGCTTTTGAAGAACTGAGGGATGGGACACTTGTTCGTAGTGCTGGCAGACAGGACTGGCTGCCACATGTGCAGCACTCAATATATATCTGATTTTCCACTCCATGCATTCTCTTCATCTCAGAATCTCTCAGAAACTTTCTCATGGTCATTCCCCCTTCTTTCTTCTCCCACGCCTTACTTATTATTGTCTTTGTGGCTTCCTCCACTTGCTCTCTCAGGTTTTTCATAAGTTATTCTGCTTTTGCCCATTTCTGATTCTTCTGTTTCTTCTTTGTGGCTCTCCTTTAATATCCCTCTTTTCTTTTATTTTCTTGTGCTTCTCCTTTCTCCTTTTCAGCTATTTTTCTATGTCTGGTATTTGTATGAATATGTGGCCAGAAAACCTGTGCTCTGTCAAGCCACCTGAGTGATTTAACTGGTGCTATGCAGCTGTCTTTTTTTTAGTGATGCCCCTTCAAATCCTTCATCTATTTCTGTCAATTTGAAGTATTAAACCATCAGTTTTGATAGACATTCACCACTGTTTCTCAAAATGCATTTTAGGGCCCACCACCCTTTCTGAGAAAAAAAAAAAGTGTCCATAAGTCATAAAACACGTGTGGTTCAGATGAAGGGCAGTAAATAAAACATTATGCCAGTGCTAGCTTATTACAGCAAGGTTGGTTGGGTTTCAATATTTTTTTCCATTAAGTCCCACGCTTAATAACTTTATAGTCCTAAAACTGTGTGATGTCTATGACAAATCTTACATTTCAGCAAACTGAATCTGCACTAAATTGCATAAGATTAATCAGTGCTTATGGTCAAATACCTGTGTACTAAAGTACATTTTGCTACTTTAATAGAGGTCAGTCACTCGCTATACGAGTATTGCTTAGTTCTTAGATATTGTAATAATTAAATTACACGCCTTATATTATGATAGACAATTTTCCATTTAGATGAATGTTTCATAATGGTTGTCAATGCCGCTCACACTGCTCCTGCAAACGTTACCATTTATTTTGTGTTTTTGCAAACAGCCTAGAATTTTGCTAATCTTTATAACATGAATTCATGCAGATATAGCTGATTTATCTGACCTGTTATAATTTATTAGACTATTTTCATTTCAGATAAGTATTTACTTCTGATTCACCTAAGCTACTCAAAATGCTACTTAATTGTATCCATGGTGTAAGGCCACCACCTTCAGGATTGCTTGGGTAATTCTTAGCATTTTTGACACTTTATAATAAGTGCTTATATGACTTTTTAAGTATTTATCCAGATTTATCTACATATTATTATTTTCCTTCCTTCCGTTTTTCCCTCCCTTCGTCCTTTCTCCCTATCTCCAACCCTCTTTCCTTTCTACCGTTCTCACTTTTGTCCTTCCACTACCTTCATCTTTCCTGGTTTGCCAGTATTACTTATATAGTACCCAGTGAACCTACTCTGACATACAGCTACAGGCTCGGTGGGGGGAGGCATGCTACAGTATTCACTGGCCACTGCCTACATGATGCTTTTAATGTTTACTTTGGGATCAGGTATATTATCTGTGGGGCCTGTCTCTGAAGGTGTCAGTTAACAGTATATAGTAAAGTATATTGGGAAGAACCTGCAAACTATTTAATGAGTATGTGCTCCAAATTCATTGTCATTCAGTGTGTAAAGCAGCCCAGTGTGTCTCAGATGGATATTATTTATTTTTTGCATAAGTCTGCTCTTAATACTTACAGGGAATTGTTCTGTTAGAATTAGACTCTGGAGACCTCACACTGCTGATTACTGTTACACCCACTATTTAGTGGGGGATACTTCTTACTATATTTGGCTGTATTATACCCATTTGTATACAAACTGCCACCAAAGAAAAAACAGGTGGAATCCTTATACCCTGGTTGAATAAATGTCTTGAAACTCCTTTTGTATTTTGCTGTTTAAATTTTGCTATCCAATGTCCCTTCTGCTCCTCCTTCCAATCCAAAATCATTCAGCTGTCCTTCCTTGGCTGCTGTGAACCAATGATATTGTGTTATCTCCTGCCACTTAATCTGCCTTCTGTTCGCTGATTGGTTATGTTTTTTTGCCACATTTTTATCCTCATGCTTCCTTTCTGTGTAGCTGTTATCGAACCAAATCTAGACGCTTCCATCATACATATTCTTTCAATGTCCCCCTCATGGTTGTGACTGGCTTGTCAAAATTCTTCCCCAGATCACACTTATTGCAGGGTACAAGTTCTTTATCAATTTTTGAACTAACCAGATAGGGAAAGAGACTATAAGAGATGAACATCTAACTATTTGTTGCAATCTTCTACATCACTCTTCTAGTGTCCCAAGATAAGCAGCAATTCTGACAAGATTCTTCATAATCTGCTCTCTTAATTGTACAGAAATAACTTCATATCGATAGGTGATAACAGTTCTGATGTATTTTGCTAATCAGTAGTCATGCTCACTTAATCTCCTCACTGAATGAAACCTTAGCTTGTTCTAATGAAGCACACTCAACCAAGCTAGCCACTTGCAGTTATCTTCTATTGGACTTCATAATATCTAATAGCCCATGCAGAATACAAGGCCTGGTAGTTCTTCTACAGTTATTGGTTAAGAGAACTAAATAACCGTCTGTTAATATTGACTAAAGATATTTCCAGGCATGCAAAATGCAAGTTTTTCTATGATCTCAGCTCAGTGTTGTAGTCCCTAGGCCCCTTGAGTATATGTACTATTAAACTGCACTTACTATACTATGATCATAGTGAGAATTTTAGCAAACTGTTACCTTACTCAGCTATAAAAAGGGGTAGATTATTGTACATCATAGAAAAACTTGCATTTTCCATGCCTGGAAATATCTTTAAAGTTAATATTGGCAGAAGGTTATTTAGTCATTGTCCTACTGTACTCATCCCTCATTTGACCCATTATAGAGTACAATGCCCCATTTGGTATGTACCTCACATGACATCTGCAACAACTGGAAAGGTCACAGAAATACCTCACTAAAAGAATCACAGGCCTAAAGCAGATGCCCTATGCTGTCCGTCTAAAAAAACTCCAGCTATACACTGCTGCATATCGCCTACTCAGAGGCAATCTATGCTTAACATAAAAGGCCATGTCAAACCCAGAGCTGATGCACATGCTACATTTAAAGAAATCCCAATTCCTCAGAGCCACATGCTCCAGGGATCTAAACCTTGTCATCACAATGAACAAAACTTGCTGGAGGGATAGTTTCCTGACCCAGAGACTCCCCATACTTTAGAATAGACTGCCTATACATGCCAAGCTGAGCGCCTCTTTTGCCCTCTTCAAAAGGAACCTTGATGATTGGATGGGAGACAGGAAATTCACCCCAGGGATCACGTCAGTCACCTTGCTATACAGGGGACCAGGGAAGTAAATATTCTGGGAAGAAATAGCCACGGAATTGTTATGGCTAGGCTTGTATAGGCCCTAGGGCCGATAGCCTACTACCAACCTATGAAGCTATGAACTGTAGAAGAACTACCAGGCTTTGTATTCATCTGAACTGAATGACTACTCTGTGGGATGATCACTTCACTGTCAGCACAAGGACAATAGGCACAAGCATAATAAATGCTAGCAAAGGAGCTTAAGAAGCGTTTTAGTGTTCATGACAAAATACTGTACTGAATGGAAGTCCCTTGGGTTTTATGCTAAACAGCAGGACTTTTCTACACCTCATGAATGGGATCAAGAAAGTTCTCAGGTGACTGGTGACCAATTACCTGATATATGGATATAACTAACTGATGGCTAAACCACAGGATTTCTGGGAGGGAGTAAACAATGCTGCTTGTAGAAA
The DNA here is from genome assembly GCF_019279795.1 of Protopterus annectens. Lineage (NCBI taxonomy): Eukaryota > Metazoa > Chordata > Ceratodontiformes > Protopteridae > Protopterus > Protopterus annectens. The sequence goes on along the minus strand of NC_056741.1, from coordinate 820,693,031 downwards.
TAAGCATCAATGTTGGCTCACGACATCAGGTATGACTGAACACTCTGGACTAGTGCCTGATTATAATCATAATGTAGAATGCCACCTGTTTCATTTTATCTCCCTGTTCCTTCCATATATCATCGCTATGTCCTACTTTATCATAACACATAATTCTCATATGCCTTTAGTGTCTCTGCCTCCATCTGTACAGCATTAGACTGATTCACTTTTAACCTTTCAGGAAGTTCAGGAATATCACTGATCATCTGTCACCAATACCTTCACCTATGCCAAATTTATATTGTTCTTTTCTCTTTTTCTAATTTTCCACCCCTGAGATAAACATGAAAAATCACCAAGATTCTGTTCTTTTCATGGTTTCATTTAAATGTTCTGTTACTACATTATATCATATCCATAGCCATTATGTCTTTTCACCCATCTTCTATTATTCTATCCCCATTTTTATTATTTGTAAACCAATGAATGACAAAATCTTGCAAAGCACCAATAAATATACCTAAACTCAATAAAATGCTGATATTTCTTTGGTGTAAGACATGAGAGTACCTCACTGTATATGTACTACTAAACTGCACTTACTATACTATGATCACAGTGAGAATTTTAGCAAACTGTCTTACTCAGCTCTAAAAAAGGAATAGATTATTGTACATCATAAAACAGAAAATTATATAAATATATATCTTAAATAGACAAAATTAAGTAGCACATTAGAAACCACAACTATTTTTCCAGATAAGTATTCATTATGGTAATGTATAATGAAAAATAATAAATTTAAGACAGTCACAATATTGTGTATTACGAAAGTTGGTAGCTGTTCAAATAATAGGAACTAGATACCCATTTTAAAGTTGTAAAGAAATGAATCATGCTTGGATGTCAAGTCACTCTGCCATTTCTGAAGAGATTTGTGATTCCATCAGACTAAGCAAGGGACATCAAACTTATTTCCCTAGCCACAGACGCTTTTCACCCTGAGGGCCCATACATATTCCCATGACAGCCAATACTGTAATCAGTCCACCTTGTCCTGACTCTACCTCAGGACTGCCAGTCAGTAGGCCATGCCTGAAAAAAAAACTACAATGGCAGATGCTTAGGAAATATCCCTGTAAAATGTTCAGACCACATTAATTGTTTTCTTTCATTATAAAGAAGGAGTGAATCTACTGCAAGGCTGCCCTGAATTACAAAGTTTATCTCCCTGTCATGCAGAAAAGCTCCATCAAGAACATGGATAAAAATATTTCTCCTGCTTATGTCAACAAATTTGTTGTTTTCATCATTCTTCTCATGTGGTCATAACTGAGTATGGGATGTAGATGGACTGGTAGAGTACAAGTTTTATCCAAAAGCTCTGGTACTGCGTCACCACCACAGATTAGTACAAAGCGTGTAGGATTATGAACAATGATCTCACCCAGCTATCCGGATCTTCACTCCCATTGTATAAACTCCTTCACTAAGGGCAGCTGTTCTCCTGCCTCATATGAAAAGTCAAATAGTAAATGCTTCACATTGATCACTGAACTGCTTGAAAGTGTATTGAAATTCACTAAAACAGAGATGGAGCCACGAAAGCCCCTAATTTGGACCTCTCTTCAAACATGTACATCACGTACATGAAAACCACAAACAGGAGTGGGGATAAGATACTTTCTTGATGGAGCATGTGTCCTGAATGTGAAAAATATGAAGGGCCTAAGAGTCTCACTGTATTCATCAAGGTACATGGTAGCATATAGCAGCAATCCTTGTACACTATACTTTCACTGGTTCTCCCACAGTATATAGCTTGGCATACAGTTATAAGCTTTCTGTTAATCAACAAAACAACTGCAGATTGGATTAGCAAACTCCCACAGCTTCTCACACAATGTAACTGCCCAAGGCTAAAGAACAGTCTCAGTGCTCCACAGCCTGGACATAATCCTCTCTCTTCCCAAATGTGAGGCACCGCTATCGGAAACCTCTTCTATGATGCTCTGATATATTCTTTTCAAACAATAATGAGGGCTATGATTCCCATGTAGTTAGAACGAGTCTGTACCATAACACTGAAAACTCACAAGACTGAAACACATAAGGTCAAACCCATTTCCCTGAAAACTCATAAGACTGAAACGTTTAGAACTGTATAGAACTGTGTAGAATGTATGCAATGGTATCATTTCTTATCATAGGCATTATTAGGGAAGTAAGTTGAGCATAGTATGTGCGAATTGTGAAGGTCAACATGATGTTGTACCCCCAGATCTGTAGATGCCCATATTTGCTCTTAAGAACTGATTCACTGTGTGTGTTTTTTTCTTTTCTCCAAGGTTTTGTGATCCTGGAGTTAGTATATATAAGTAAGGGGGTGGGGAGGTGTGAGGGGTACAAGGGGGCTTGCCCCCCTGTAAAAACACATTTTAAGGATATATTTCTTGTGGAGAATGTTTCTAGTAGAATGAGTTTTCGGTGATTTCAGTCCTCGGTGATAAGGGTTCAACCTTATGAGTTTCAGTGTTATATGTTTTCAGTGTTATGGCACAGACATATCCAAACACACCTTTTGACTCCCTTTCATAGACAATTACCATCTAATTTTATCAGCCTAAAGTCTGTAGGTAATAAAGAAAATGATTCGATCATTAGAGTGCTAACATTTTTACTACCAGAGACTAAGATTTGAATAAAAACAAATTAAAGTACAGTTAAACTTGAATTCTACCTCAATCTTCGCAGTCAGGAACATTTAGACAAGATAATTCTTCTTCAAATTTGTATTTTACCGAACCAATAGGTGCACAAAACTGTCTTGGAGTTCCCCAGAAGACCACCGTTTCATTTTTTTTAGTTGGTGTTTGGATGATCAGGCTATAAAAAGGGCAGAGTGTGAATGTTATTGAAAATATCTACAGCAATAGACATGATATAAATCTGAATCAAAATATAATATTAGAGTTAGAAGAGACCATGGGCCTCATACTTCATACAGGTTTATGTCTCCATTTTCTCTCTCTATATATATAAATAAATATAACTGTAGATTATACACACGTGCATACATATAATTATATATAAACAGACACACATATGGCTATATAATGGATTATTGATCTGTACTACATAGATAATTCATTCCACTGAACCTCATGCCATCACAGCAACTGGGTAAACACCAACACATGGAACGCATCAAAATGTTAGAACCAGTGTTTACGCATTTCCTGGGGAGTGGGTATTCCACATTTGGAGTGATATACCACTTTAACTATACCAATTACAGAACCACACAAGGTGGGAAAATAAGAAACTCCTTTACTTCACTGTTTCCTGATGTCAATGAAAACACATACCACACAGTCCGTTAGCAGTATAAGCAATCAAAACATACTTACTTTGCTGCACACACCACTTGATCTGCATTTCATCAATAAAATCTATCAATATTAGTGCATTTGGTAGAATGAAGCAAAAACAACAAATTAGTGAGGTGCAGACTGACTGACTCTCTCTACACATATACACACACTCATTTCAGTTAATTGCCTCTTTATTGAATTACACATTACTGAAAACATTTACTAAAAATACATTTTAATGAAAACATATTTAGCTACTCAAAATTCATAACAAAAATGTTGAAGGGTATAGACACTGGCTGCTGGTTTGGTTAAAGATCTTCAGCTCATAGGAATTATAAGGCAAGTTAGCCGATGTCCATCCTCATGCTGTACCCCCAATGTCCATCCTTATTCTGTACACCCCTAATGTCCATCCTCATCCTGTACCCCAATGCCCATCCTCATGCTGTACCCCCAATGTCCATCCTCATTCTCTACCCCAATGCCCATCCTCATGCTGTACCCCCAATGTCCATCCTCATGCTGTACCCCCAATGTCCATCCTCATACTGCACCCCAATGCTCATTCTCATGTGGTATCCCCAATGCCATCCTCATGCTGTACCCCCAATGTCCATCCTCATGCTGTACCCCCAATGTCCATCCTCATGCTGCACCCCAATGCTCATTCTCATGTGGTATCCCCAATGCCCATCCTCATGCTGTACCCCCAATGCCCATCCTCATGCTGTACCCTCAATGCCCAACCTCATGCTGTACCCCCATTTCTAGAAGTTTCTGCTTGTGTGCCAGCAGTGTTTCACAGTGGGTGGTGATTTCTCTTTTCTCTACTGCTGTGCATTCCTGGAGTTAGTATATTTAAGAAGCAGGGTATGGGGGTAAAGTCCCCTTATGAGGGGTGCAGAAGAAGTTGCCACCTGCAAAAAAAACTTTTGGAGGTATATTTGCCGTATGTAAAATTTTCTATGAAATGTGATTCAGTGATGTATGTTTTCAGTAAAATCTGTTTTCAATTAATTTTTCAGTGATTTATAATTCGGTGAAAGTGACATAAGACCAAATGAGACATACTAATATCTATCTATCTATCTATCTATCTATCTATCTATCTATCTATCTATCTATCTATCTACATACACATATGCACACACATATACATTAGAGTCAGTGCAGTGGTTTAACAGGTAACACTTCCACCTTTGGTACTGATAGATCAGAAGGCTGTACTGGATTCTATTCCCACACCAGCTGCAAATACTTGGATTAATTTTGCACATTGACTTGCAGTGCAGCAAAAGGGAGTATTGCACTACTGAGTGCACCATCCTTCAGATGAGAAGTTAAGCTGAGATCCAATTTGTCTGAGCTGGTGAAAGCTCAGGTGGATGTTAAAGATCACACGACACTAATCAAACAGTATAAATGTATTATTAAAACATAACATTTAAAAATACTATTTCACATTTCCCTATTAAACAGTTTGCTTCATGTTTTATCCTCCTCCTTTTTTCCATATCCTAAACTTTACTTTTGCTAGAATCCTTTTTAAAAATGCATCTCATTATATAATGCTTTCTTCATCTTGCCGTCCACATATACTGAACTGATGGGTAATACTTTTCTCCATTTCATGATTTTTCTCATCATTCACCCTCTCATATTTCCCATAAAATGCCACACTCACGTTATTTTCTTCTCTTCTTCTATCGTTCCTCTGTTCCACATTTTTTTGTAGCATTCATTACTTCTTTGTATCAGAACATAATAATTTAACACTTTCAATTGTTCCCTTCTTCTTTACGACTACAGCATTTTTTCCTGCAGCTGTTATGTCATTAGTCTTTTAATATGCATTTTTTGACAATTACCCTCCATAAAATATCTTTCTGTCTCATATGTATTCCAGCCTTTTCTTCCTTTTCTGTACTGATTCACTCCTCTCCCTTTTTAAGCCATAATCATGGATTAGTGTAATGTTTCCCCATCATTTACTCATACAAGTGTTCCCCTTCCTCTGGTCAAGTTTTCATATTTGTTTTCTATGATAAGTATTTTTATATTCTATGCCTACATTTTCTTCAGTAATCAACTCTCTTCTTTTTCCCCATTATTTTCCAGAGTTACTCATACTGTTTTTTCCCCCCGAGAATCTGCCTATCATAACTTTCTTTCCTATATTTATATCCTTAATAGTCAATGCATACAAAATGAAATCAGTTATACTGCTGGATTTATTAACCCTCAACTCCCTTTTGTTTTCTTATTATACAGTGTCCCTCTTTATCGGGTTCAGTCTTGATTCCTATATTACCCAAAAAAAAACTAGCATCTCCGTTTCTCTTACAGCAGAAAGCATAAATAGCCTACCTAAATAAGCACATTTACCTAACATAACAAAGTAAACAAAATAAACTAAAATTAAAAGCTATCTATACCTCTACCAGTTGTCTTATTTTCCTCAGCTTTCCCTTCTATTGCTTATTAATATCTTCCATAACTCCAAATTATACCTTTAGTACACCTCAGTAGTCCTTGTAAAATAAATACTATCCAATTTGACCATATTCTCATAACCTTTACATTTCTACTATGCTCAGAACTAACATTACATATCTCAGAGCTTTTTCTTCTAAACCACTGCCTATTTTACTCATTATTAAATCTTCTGAATTTCTTGACATTAATGGTACCTCTACCTTGTTTTAATGCTTAACTCTAAAATCACCCTTCATTTCTACCATTACTGTATTAAATATCATAATAAACAAAACTTCACTCATAGGACAGCTTCATAGCAAACCCTTCAACAGTATCACCCCATTACCATCTCTCCATGGAGTAATCAACTTTAACTTAAGTTTTATTATATCAAATGACTGAAGCAAAACAATGCATATAAACATAAGAGTAAACCAAATTAATACCTACTGAAAATTTGAAAAGTTATATAAATTACTTGTATTCTGAAATAATTACTATATAATATGACAAACTCACGAAAATGAACATGCTATAGGTGATATCTAAAATCAAATGCCAAAATTTCCCTAAGAACAAAAAAGCAAAACAAAACAAAAACTTCTCCAAGCATAAAAAATAGAACTCTTGCAGTCAGAGAATAAGCCACAACAAATTTTACAGTCTAACAACCTAGATGAGTAAAGATGTAACAAAGTAACTACATGGCTACAACACAGCACACAATACAATATCACTCAAAACCCAGTCTGACACTTCAGGAAACAATCCATGTCAAGAGTTTCACACTGAATCCAGCATTTCAAATAATCCAGATTAATGTAAGGGTATTCTTACTAGCAAAATCCAAATTTAATGCTGAAACAGTCAATTATTCTTTTTCCAAACAACAATCCACACTCAACAAATAGGAAGACAGTTCTCCATTCAAATTCATGGTGAACTAACAATTCACTGGCAAAGTAAAATTCATCCATGATGATAAACTAATTGACATTTTCTCTCTCTCTCCAAATAAAATCAAGGGACAACAAAAGTTTCCTCCTCTCCCTTCTTGAAAATTTCTCCAAACCATCAAGTAGCAGGCAAGCATCTGTCAGCATAACCAACATAAGTAGGGTTGAATCATGCCAAATTTCAAACACTGGATTAAGGCAACATTGAGAAATACTATGAATGCCAAACAGTCAGAGAATAAAGGAAAAAGAATGATATGAAAAAATAGTACAGTGTCCTTAGGCAGCCATCTCCTGCCATCTTTGGACATGTCAAGGTTGTCATTCATAGTCATACTTTCATTATGTGGATCTGTCCATGTTTAGATTTTAACCACCCTCTTCCCAGTTTCTTAGGCTTTTAGAAAATGCCACATTTGGTCATGTATTTTATTGCCAAAAGTTTTTGTTATAACAGATGGTGTAACTTTACATTTCTACTCCATCTTCTTTATAGTACCAATTATTTCCATATCAAATATTACTATTTTGTTTACATCTTTACCTTTAATCCTGTACAGCTTCTCTTACATTTATATATATATATATATATATATATATATATATATATATACACACACACACACACACACACACACACACACACACACACACACACACCATCGCTACTTCGCAACTTCAAATCTGTAGTATTTTTATTATTTATTTATTTTATTTTACATTTGTTAACCGGGCTAGTCTAGCTGGATATATGTCCATTTTCAGTAGAGGCCCGGGGAGAAAAGCTCCACACATAAATCAATACAAAGAGACATATTAATAAAAAATTTAAGTACAATAAGAATATACATTTAGTAATAAGAACAACAAATACCTAAGGCACACACTAAAAATATACTAGGTCAGTAGAAGCATCACAATTAAAATGCTAAAGATTAGCAATTAGTTTCAATAATCCGTCGGAGAGAAAGAAGTATAACAAGAGATTAGAAGGGATTAAAGTAGTAATACAAGAGAGGAGAAGAGTGAGAAACAATAGTCTAGTAAGGAGAAGAAGTAAGAAGATAGAAAAGAGGGCAGGGGAGAGAAAAAGAGGAGTGAGTCAGAGCATAAGAGGAGAGCAACAGGGCAAGAAAAAAAGTTAGTATATGTGTAGCTAATAAGCACAGTATATAGTTAAAGTAGAGTAGGGGGGAATGAGGAAGGTTAGTCAGGAGTCCTACAGGAACAAAGCCAGTGATTTTGGAAGTACAGTTTGATTTTTTGTTTGAAGAGTGGTAAGGAGGAGATTAGAGTGATATCTGTGGGTAGCAGATTCCATGTCCTACCCACAGTATTAGTGAACAGAGAGTCACCAGCTAAGTTATGGGATTTTACAGATTTGGTCATGAGTTTAGAAGAAGATCGAAGGGAGGTAAGATTGTTATAAGGGATTAAAAGTTGAGAAAGTATAGGGGTGTTATCAGGTTGGTGAAGTATCTTGTGGGCAATAGTAAGTTGTGAGATCATAAGACAGTTTTGTAGCTCTAGCCAGCCTAGGAGTTTTAGGTTATGACAGTGATGTGTTCTGAAAGGGTTACCGGTGGCAAAGCGGGCAATGCTTTTGTAACAAGTTGCTAGTTTATTTAGGTTAGCCTTCTTAAGGTTAGTGAAAATAGGTGAGGCGTAAAAGAGAGTAGATATCAGATGGGAGGTATAGTAGCTCTGGTAGAAGGTGTAAGAAATGGTTTAATACGGTATAGCGATCCTATTTTTTAGTTAACTGTTTTGATGATGTTATTGGTGTGTTGATCAAAAGTGAGATTGTTATCAATGGTTATTCCTAGCAGTTTAGTTGTCGAGTCAGGAGAGATGACAGTGGTGTCATTTGACAAGATGTTGAAGTTTAATGGGGAGGCTCGAGTGGTAGGAGTGAAAAGGAGAAGTTTAGTTTTTTTAGCATTGAGGAGGAGGTACCGTCTAGTAAACCAAGTTTCTACAGTGTTGAAGGTAGTCTGAGTTAGAGAGAGTAGCTCTGAAGAGGTAGATGCTGAACAAATAATAGTGGAGCCGTCAGCATATTGGATGCAAGTAGCTTGAGGGATTACAGTGTTAAGATCGTTTATGTAAAGGGAGAAGAGAAGTGGCCCAAGAATGGAGCCCTGTGGGACTCCAATAGAAACAGGCAATATTGAAGAGATATGATTGTCCCAAAGAACGGCTTGATGTCTGTTGCTTAGATAAGAAGTAAACCATTTAATAGCCAAGTTATCAAATGAGAGGGATTCAAGGATGTTAATAAGGGAAGAGTGGTTCACCATGTCAAAAGCTTTAGAGAGGTCAATGAATAGAGCAGAGGAGAAAAGATTGTAGTAAAATTTGCCTTGTTGCAGTAAGAACCAGAGCCAGGGATCCACACCAATAGCAAACAAAAAAATCTAATAAAAGTTATGCACTTTCATTCTCACTTTGAAGAAACTTCATCAAAACAGTAAAAAAATTGCATCCTGTTCATTTCAAAATCTGTGCACAAAATCACTTGCATCATTACAGCCATTCACAATCATTCTTTTAGTTTAAATCTTTTAAATCACATTAAGGAACACAAGCATGAAAAATAACACCATTACTTAACATTCATCATCTATTGCCAATGTTAAAGACACTTTAAATATAAAATATAAAAAAAACCTATATAACATGATGTTTTAGTTTCAAAGTACAATTAATAGAACACATTTCATTCAACCCTGGGAATCTTGTTGCATTGAGAAACAACTGCCACCACAATTCATGACTCTCAATAAATTCTTCCATAAAAAATGCCCCTTGGGTCCATACTGATTTCTTCCAGTATAAAAATATAAAGTTGTGCCCTGTGTTTATTTCAATGTGTTTGTATAAGGCAATAGTGTTCTTCCTTTTCCTTATGTCGTAATTTTGTCCGCAGACCCATTCTCTCAATTTCCTATTGGTCTTACTAATATAAAATGCATGACATAATTTACACATAGCTTTGTATACCACCCATTTCAAATCACAGCAATAATGGCCTGTAACGTTGACGAATTTCCCATTAACTGTCACATATTTTGCTTTTAAAATGAAAGGGCATTAAGAACATCAAAATTCAAACATTCAAACCCCCCTCAATGGGAAAAGTGCATTCCCGCTCTCCAAATAATTTTTAAAACACTTATGTTTCCTGTTGGTTATCCAGAGTCCCTCCCCCAATTTTCTACATATTTTCAAATCAATGGGAATCTCTGTCCAAATTGTAGGTGTTAATAAAGGACCTTTCTCAACTTTTTATCTGGGAAGCTTGAGATCACTTCATCATCCCTTTTTGTACCCGGGATTAATGAGTTGTGAAGACCATTTCTCCTTTTAGTAATCACCTCTTGCATAATTGGGTGGGTATCCTTTTTTGAGAACATGATAATAAGTACCTCACATTCCCATAGAATTCCTCAAAGTTCTACACTATCTGTGCCAAACGGACAAGTCGTCCCTTCACCACTGCGTTTTTCTGGTGTTTGGGATGCCAGTTGTTGAAACATAGAAGAGAGCTGGAAAATGTTGGTTTCCTTTAAATATTAGTGATAAAACAACCTAGTTGGTAGCCCTTTTGAATTTCTGTATCCAGGTAGATTATAATATCCTTGTCAGTGCTAAATGTGAACTTTAAAACCCACAGTGTCCTGTTTATATCATAGGCAATGTTTAAGTCTTTAGAATTGGTAATTCTGGTACTGTTTGATTAGCAGAAATGCCACAGGTCCATTAGAGTGGGTTTTGATAATGCCTTGTATGCCAGACATAGATCTCTCATCAGCAGCCTGTAGGAGACAGAATACAGAGATAGGGCCTTGAGGGGGTCTGCATAGGACAAGTTACTTATGCCTTGTGTTCTTTAAGTGAGGAACCTCTGTGGATGTTCCAATTGTTGGATATGCCTGGTTAAAAGCTAAAAAAGAGGGTGGAGCTAACCTGATATGCACTGGTAACAGGTGGGTGCAGCCAACCCGATACTCCCTGGTAACATTGAGGGATGGCATGATGCCCAGTTTCAACCACAAAAGAAAGGAATGTGTAAACACAGTCAAAGGTTAAAAACAAAAAGAAAATACACAAAAAAATGACTGATGAAGTGTGTGTGATACAAATAAACAATACCAAACATATATTTAAAAACACAGCCATCCAATCAAATCCCTTAAACAATCATTAAATTAAGGTCTTAAAAGTACATACAACCATTATTATGCAAAATTTTGAATAACCCTTTAAAACTAATTATAAAATAAGGAATATAAAAATATAAGATATGTAATTTTATAAAACATTATAACTGCATCTATTTCTTTTTAATACTGGCTTAATACTCACTTCTGCATTTAATCCGGGAGGTTTATTTGCACCAAACTATAGAATCCACTCAAATTCTACTAATTCAAGTTTATTGTTAATATCACCCCCCCTCTCATATTAGGATAGACTACTTGGATAACTCTAAATTTAAAAGTACGCTGTGAGCCTTTCTCCATCTGATATTTATAAAGTGCATTTGTCAAAACCTTCAACTTTCTACTCCACTTGCCTATATAAAATGATGTACACACCTCACAAGTGGCTAAATAACCCACATTCATGTCCAATTCTTTTATTTCATCATCATATGCTATGTCAATCCCAAAATATTCTTCCTTTCCCAAGCTCCATAGCACTTTCTTCCTTTCACCCATTTTGAAACATTAACCTTTGTTTTGCATTCAGAATTCTTACATCTAATAAACAAATATTATCTTGTTTCTTATTTCTGTACCATGTATATACTCCAAAGCATCTATATTAATATTATTGCTTAAATATTTCAGTACAACATATTATAAATTCCTTATCTGTGATACATAAATATTGTGTCTTTAAGTACAAATTTACAATTCACACAATTAAGGCACAAGACAGTTCCCTTCTTCAATTTTTTGTGTAGAATTATTCAAGAAAATACTTTCTTTATAGCAAAGCTGTAGGGTATTTCCTAACATCTTGTATAACTCTAGATGTGCAGTAAGAATAGTCCAGTTTTCCTTTATAATATCATGAACACTGTCTGTTCTGACATTGTAATTTGTAATATATCTAACAACATTATTTACTGTCTTTTCATTAATATTTTTATCTGAAGGGCCACTAAATTTAAAATATGGTTTAGCTTGTCCATCTCACTCACTATCTATATAGAGCTTTGTAGCATTCAACAAAGAATCATTATAACTTCTAGACCTCAGTTCATTAAATAATTCATCTGTCTGTTCTTGATAAGTATGGTTATTTGTATTCAGTCTACTTAATCAAAAATATTGGCTCCTAAGAATGCCTTTGAAAATATACTGTGGATGCATACTAGCTCTATGCAAAAATCTATTTGCATGTATGTGTTTCTTATGGACATTCGTGTGGATAGTCTCATTTTCTCTAGTAAGACAGATATCTAAAAAAGCAATGCTTTCTTTAAAATAATTAATCTTAAACCTTAAAAAAACCTGTAGTCATATTCAGATTTTCAAGAAACCTCAATAAATTAGTCTCATCACATATACAAATGAGGAAAACATCATCCATGCAAAGTCCAGGAAGCAGGTGTAGAACAGCTAAACGTACTGATAAACCCACATAAAATTAAATCCAGTAACAAAAAGGCACAGCACAACCATCCATGTAAAACAAGGTTTATTACTTCAAGCTTTCGATTTTCAACTCGAAAGCTTGAAGTAATAAACCCTGTTTTACATGGATGGTCATACTGTGCCTTTTTGTTACTGAAAACATCATTCATAAAACATACATAAAAATACCATGTTGGAAACATAATCATTGGCATTGCTGAAAATGTGTTCTCTCTCTCCCAGTGAGTCAAAGCCAAATTTGCATATGTATTCACAATGGACATCCCTATGGAAACCCCAGACACTTGATGGTAAAACTCTTTTTCAAAAATAAAAAAAAAATTACTGCTCAAAGCAACATCTAATATAGAACAAGTAGGTTCAATCTCTCTGCCAGCGAGACCAGCATTACTACATAAAAACTACATAAAAATCTCATCTCAACTTCATCAGAATAAGAAAACAGCACACCATCTCAGTTTATTGGTTTGTTGTTTTGTTTTCAACTATGTCATCTGCAGACACGATTGTGCAGCAGAGTGAGGGGCCTGGTTTATTTTGGGCCCAGCTTCATTTGACTGTGGGTGATGTTATGGTTTTATTGCAATAGTTTTCACAACAGCTTTCACCAGCGAACCACTGTATTCAATCTGAGGCTTCTGGGTCACAGGTTTTGGAGACTAACCATTTAGAGAACACATACTATGCCACACTAACGATTTTTGGAACACACGAAGAGTCAGGTATCATACCAGCCCAATGTTCTAATACAGGTACAGAAATTTTATGAGATTCTAATAGCCATAGGAACAGTACTACTACTGAGTTTCCATCTGATGAGTGTCATGGTAATCCTATCAACCTTAACAATTGGCCTAACAAGAATGTTTAATTTACTGTGAACTGTAATATTCTCCATGACAATTTGGAAACACAATTGAAGCAAATGGAAACGTTTTGTGCCAAAGAATAGCTATTAACATCATGTCCAATTCCTTTATTTAATCATAATATGCTAATATGGCAATCCCAAAATATTCTTCCTTTCCCAAGCTCCATAGCACTTTTTTCCTTTCACCCAATTTGAAACATTAACCTTTGTTTTGCATTCAGAATTCTTACATCTGATAAACAAACATTATCTTGTTTCTTATTTCTGTACCATGTATATACCCCAAAGCATCAATATTAATATTATTGCTTAAAAATTGTCTTTGTATTTTTCATTTACCATCATCACCATCTTTCTTTTCTATACTTTAGAAATAGTCACTTTTTATTTACTTTCCTCTTCACCAAATTCATTTTCTTGTCTTTCATTTCCCTTTTTTACTACTTTGTACCTATTTTATATTGCAACATCCTACCCCATTGTTCTGTTACTTTAATTTGTTCAATATAATTCCTTTCAATTTCAGTATAATCACCCTGGGGGGAGGGGTGGAAAGGGCATTTCTCTATAATTTGAGATAATTTAATTTTTGAAAACAACCTCTATATCACATTATTCACAAACATCAGTATTTAATTTCCTTCTTTCTCTTCACAAGCCAAAACATTTCATCTTTGATGCTTATTGCATACGTCAGCTTACAGTTTCCACTTTTACCATACTGGTAATATCCTCTTTAACACATCAATAGTAACATTTGCTTCATTTCTGCAAATATATTTTAAACTGTCCAATACACCCTGCAGTCCCCATTCTCCAATTCATCATAATTACACAAGATAAATAAAGTTCTCTCATCCTTACTTGCAATAGTCTTAATATTTGAACATAATCCTTTCAAAAATGTTTTAATATTGGTTTTATTCACCTCATCATTACTGAATTCAGCAGACACTGTTTGTGCATTTGAGCTAGAAATCAAATACTCATTCCAATAGAAAATTTCTTCTTGCCCTTGAAAAAGAAACATTTTTTCTCCAACTGAAAAGGTTTAAAGTCATGTCCCATAATCTTTTGAAATATCAACGAGTTCTAAAATCAAAGGACTACATAAATTTGTTCCGAATAAAGCATTTATTTATAAAGTTATCCTTTTGTCTTTATTGTTGTTATGGGTCTTTTTTTCTGTTATTATGCTACTCCACCCATAAACCTTTCAGCTGTCACAGCAGCATAAAGTCTTCTGAGTGAGCTGTCTGCCTGCATCATTATGTTTCTAGCAGCATTACACCTACAGTTGTTTCTGACTGCACTTTCTTCATTTCTTCTGGCTGCAGAGTAAAGTCATTCTACCAAAGACTTATTGCTTCTCAATTCCTTCCAATACAGAGTAATACTTTTCCATCACATCTTCCCATTAGATTTCATTGTCATCAGCAGGCTCCTCTCTATACAGTAGGATAATAAAAGTAGTGCCATACAAACCTTTAAACAACAGAGCAACCACTGTCACAAAATGCTCTACAAATTCCACATTTTGCTTCTGCCTACTGACACCAGTCAGGAACACTCCATTATACTGGCCTGCCATCTTGGCTCTTCTTTCCCCTAATAGAACCCCTTTTGTATCCTCTAGTGAGAAAAGTAGAGGAGCTTTACGTATCACAATATCATTCACAATATATACATACAGCCTTTGGGTCTAAAACTATTAGTCTGACAGCTAGTAATTACTATATCAAGGGTACAATATTTTAATCTTTCCACTTTCATTTGCCTTCTGTGTGACACTTGGGATTTTATTTTTTTTTGCCAATCCCATGAACTCCCTAAGCGTAATACTGAAATTTAAAATATACTGTGTGTGACGCCCATACACTGGCCCAATAATCAAGGAGCCTCAATCCTCAGCACTAGCACCAGTGAGGGGTATCCACACTGGGAGGATAACAAGTACACACACAGTAAAGTACAATTTCCCTTAAGAGCACACAGAGATCACAGTCTGGGGCTGGTTTCTCCCTTTCTCTCCAGATCCTTAATAAAACACCCCACTGGCACAGTTATAGGGTCCAGATCTCAGCCTAGTCGTCAAGTTAAAACCTCCAGCACTCTCTCTCTGTCCAACCAGTGCTTCGTGTCCCTGCCCAAGTATCTGACACACACACACACACACACACACACACACACACACACACACACACACACACACACACACACACACACACACACACACACACACACACACACACACACACACACACACACACACACACACACTCCTTTTAAGATTTGATTTATATACAAACACACTGACACTTCTGGGGAAGGCTGGCACAGGTTCTCCAGCTATGCCCCCTTTCTGCCCAGACTATAAGGTAGTAATGACTGCCACCAACCACTACTATCAGCTACTATAAAGCCCTTCCCAAAAGGTGACCAATTTCACTGTGTAATGTTTGCCCAGACTATAAGGTAGTACTGACTGCCACCAACCACTACTATCAGCTACTATAAAGCCTAATGTTATTATTATCCAATTAGTAAGTGTGACGAACAACAAAGCTACTGGAGTGGCTGTGTACAGTATCACTAAATACATGCAAGTACTCTAGAGCTTAAATTATGATTACACAAAACAGCCACAGTTAAAAGGTTTAAAAATATTTAATAAAAAATAATAAAAACGCAAGACAATACTTATTACTTCAACACAATGACATTACGGAGTTCAGAAATCACAGGAAATACTTTTAAACAATAGTGTAGGATAGTCAGACAAATATAGAAAACAGCTAGACTAATCTGGCTGAATTCCTATCTAACTCTAAGAGAAATCACCATTTTAAATGCTACTTACATACAGAGCAAGCAAGTGCTGGTGAGTGGATGTTCTTACTAGATCCATGACAAGATACAAAATGTTCTTCTTACTTTCTGAGATAGCCCTTAAATTGATAATACACCTAACTGCTGAGTCATTTCCAATTACATCATTCTTGACACCTCTGCTGAAGTTTCCCAGGCTTACAGAACTCAAAATTTAACATATCTTTGTAATCTTGCACCTGCCAGGAGACCAAAGCAATAAAGGATACTTTACATGTAAAATCTAGTAATTATCTCTGCCTTAAAACAATGGAAAGAATTTGCTAGCCCAGACATCCTGTCTTTGAGCTTGAGATCAAACACAGTTGTAAAATTCTTTACTTAACAGCTTTCGTCCAGCAGGGTGCACTGTGGTTACATTTTTGAAGCTCAGTACAACATATAGTTTAATCATAACATATAGTTCTCTTTACATTTGTAAAACAAGCCTGTGGATTATTTTAATATTTACAATGACATAGAATTATCTACAAAATTCTATCTGGCCGGGCTGGCAGCCCCTCAGTTTTTCACAACGTACAACTGACTTTTTGAGGAGTACATACAGTCACAATGATTGTAAACTGAGTCAAGGGACTCCCTCACATTATGGCCACAAAGCAATTTAAAAGGTAGATATTTGAATTCTTTGAACATCCCTCAATATGAAAACAAAAAATGGGATAGGTACTTTTGCTACTGCCACTTCAACTGGCCTGCAGATGCAGTTGGGATGTTTTTAGGGCAGAGTTGAACCACGTCACTAAGCAATTTGTTCGAGGATGGTAGGAGGTTTTTTTTCAGTTGTTCTACCCACAATACTTCCATAAACATGTCAGTATGTCTGACATAAAGTTAGTCCTTCTGTCTATTAGTATATCCTAAAGAAAACCCACCCAGCTGAAATTTTACAACAAAGCAGTTGCCGTCTTTTTTTCCTCTACAAATGGCAAAGCCACTTCCTCTGATCTACCAATAACATGGTCAACCAGCACAGAGATATACATTTTTTACCTGTGGAGCTTGGAATACTAAGAGATCCCACAATGCCCTTGGCTGCTGTGTGAAATAGTTCTGACACCTAAACTGCTTTGGCTTTATCTATTCCCTTTCCAACCTTCTAGCACTGCTCGTACATTCTGTAGTGCCCTTTTAAATTGTTTGCTGTGCTTGGCTGGTAACATAATGTACAGAAGACCTCGACCTAAAAGCAAATATCATGGGCTTCAACCAGAACTGTCCTACAGTAGGTACTTGGGATTACCAGCTGCACTATCACTTCTCCCTCTGGCCCTTCATCAGGAGCCTGCTTTCTGAACACTAATCTCTTGCTCCAATATACTGATTCTCTGCCTTTGAGGATCAGAAGCCTCCTTTACTATGTCCATCAAGTTTAGGAAAATGGTATCTAAGAGCTGTACCTACATAAATTTTCTGTGTAGTCCTTCCACTAGTCCTTCTAACAGAAGTCCAAAACCTTTTGAGAAATATGCCTCAGATTTAGATTCACTGGTATCAATCAATTTTTTCCCTGAAATAACTCTTTCCAGATGAACTCTAATGCTTCTACAAAGCTGTAGCTCCAGTTTGGGCTTTTTTGCTACCACCTAGCTCTTCTTTTAAGTAACTACATTACCATTTTCAGTTTAAAGTGTGAATACTAGATGGGTCACATCCTTGTTACCTTTGTTATAAAGCTGTTTCAATGCTTGTCTGTGTGGAACCACATGCACACAAATTACTATACTGCCAAGGTCATTATATATTAGAATGTCTGCTGGGATATTATCAAACATCATCCTGGTATTGCTTTCCTCTTTCTTTTTCTACCTTCTTACTTTCTTACTTTCAGCAGCTTTGTTCACTTTGTACACTTCAAGCTACTTTATACTCTTACATGCCTCATGCTCCAGGCATCTTATTTCCAGCTCTACCGTCTTTTAGTCTAAGTGGGTTTTAATATCATCTGAGAACAGAGTTGTTTTGCAGCAGATTCTGCACCTGAAGCCAGTACTGGCTGCCTCAAATTTCAGTGGACTCCATTCAAGTGCATGCAAGGTGCTATTATGTCTTTCATGCACACACTGATGTATAAAATTCCCTTGGTTTTGCACTGTTCAGTCAGATGTAACACTGATATTTTTCTATATTCCACAGAGGTCATGTTTCCGCTAACTAAAAAATAAAATAAATATGATATAAGATCTGCAGTTGCATATTTGCTTTGCGGATGCAAGGTGTGCACATGTTTGGGAAACAAAACTGTTTTATAAGCTATATTAGTACAATTTACAAGATATGATCACCACTATCAATTAATATGTGACAGTCAGGGGCTGTGGACTTTAATTCCTGTACCACTGCTATCAGTATTTGAATGCATAGTTTTGAGTCCTTCCACTGGGAATCAAAAATGCAAAGGCAGTTGCTTTAAAGGCAACTGCTGCTTTGGGTACCAGCCAACACCTGTAAATGGTGACTCCAGCATCATGTCCATCTTCCTCAAATGCTAAGTTACGCTTCCACAAGTTAGTCAAATAAAAAAAAAAATCACATCCCACTGTTAGCTTTAAAATAGGCCTGAAATATTAGCCACCTTTGCAAGGATGGATGCCACATAGTTTGGTACATGGTAATATTTGTAAATCTTTAAACTAATAAATAAATACGATATCTGCCACAGGAAATTCAAAGATGAATGATAACATTCTTTACCTGAAATAAATGATTTAAAGCCTTTCCTTTCCAAGCTAATAATCAAACAGTATGCAGTTTACACAAATAATTGAAAGTAAAATATTCAGAAAAGACAGAAGATAAAAAAAAACATCTGTCTATCTATACTTGAAATTACCTGATGTGGGCTAAAAGATATACTATGCCCATACTGATTCTGTCTTGTTCAAAGTAGAATTTTCAAAATCTTTACAGGGAGTCTAGCTTAAGCTCCGACTACAAGGGAATCCCCAGCAAGGAAAGCACTAACTCCTTTAGCTTCTGTATGTGTGTTATTCTTTAAATTTACAGTCAGTCTCTCTCTAATGAAAAAAAAAACAGACCAGACTTCTTGTGATCTTACATTGATTTTAAGATCCTCCTTCTCTTTCCACAGTTAATGTTTCTTGGGGGGGGGTTAGGAAGTTAGTGTCAACATCCTACTGAGCATCAAAAAACAACACAAACCAGTCACCAAGTGCAGCAAACCACAGCTGAATTCCAAACACAAACCAAGAAACTGCCACGACACGTTTCCTGTGAATAATAAAATGGGAAGGAAGCTTCCAGTTAAAACCAAGTTTTAATGTAGAAAACTGCCACAACACGTTTTCACTGTTAATACATTAATGTTGCTAAATATCGCCATACATTTTCGTACGAGTAGCACTCAAACTTCATCAGATAAAAAAATCTTCTGAGCATACACCTCCCTTTTTGTAAACTTTCAATTAATCAATTAAATCAACAATTCAATTAATATTTAAAGAAACATGCTGTCATACGGTTAAATACAATGTTAAAATCATCCCTTTCATAGTAAAAGAATTTAAAACCAAATAGAAAATATGTTACTGATGAATATAAAGTCATTTCATGTTTAAATATAAACTGAACAGATAAATAAAACTGTATTATCACATAAACTATCATTAGAATACAGTACTGAAAATTATACAAAATATATATAAAGTGTTTATTTTGCTTGATGCCTATTTCACAGTTTCGCTGTTCTAAGCTTAAGCAAGGGAACAATAGAAATATATTCATTCATGCCCGGGTATTTGTTAGCTTCAAATACCACTTGCCAGTATGTCTTTCTAAATTCCAACCTAGTTTCCCAGGGGCCACCCCTCGATTCCCTAGACACCATTTCTACCACAAAGAAATGGTATTTTGCTTGGGGACATGAAAGAGTGTGTTTAAATAGGGCATTTCTAGGATTGCCCTTCTGGATATCATTCATATTTTCATATATCCTACGTTTGAGGGTTCTCTCAGTCTTGCCTATATAAAATCCTTCACACTCTTTACATAAAGCTACATAAACTAGCCCCTGAGAATTGCAGTTGGAATAATTATAAGCCTATATCCATTTCTTCCTAGCTAATATAAATACTTTCTGTTGTTGAAGAATATATTATAGCAATAACCCATGCCTGTGTGTGGGTAATGCAGGATTTACCCACGGTTGGCGTACCAAACAAAGACAACTGTGGGTAAATCCCGCATTACCCACACCCAGAAGTGGGTTATTGCTATTATACTATGACATTATTTAAGAAAAGAAATAATTACTTTTCTTAAATAATGGCATTGTATAATGCCTCTTTGCTGCCCTTCCGCAGCTGTCTGGTATCCGCGGCGGTTCTGATGTACTGCGCATGCCTACGCAGTACATCAGAGCTGTGGCCAAAAGCAACGGAGAAAGCAAGATCTCCGTTGCTTTTTACTGTTTAGCTATGTTAAATGGATTTAACATAGCGAGACAGCTTTAAAATAAGCAACAGAGATGTCCGTTGCTTATTTTAAAGCTGTCTCTCTATGTTAAACCCATTTAACATAGCGAGACAGGTTTAAAAAAAAAGTAACGGAGAAAGCAAGATCTCAGTTGCTTTTTACACACTGTGTCACTATGTTAAAGGAGTTTAATATAGCGAGACAGCTTTTAAAAAAGCAACGGAGATCTCCATTGCTTTTTTAAAACCTGTGTCGCTATGTTAAACTCTTTTAACATAGCAAGACAGCGTTTTAAAAGAGACTTATACTAATGGAAAAAGTCCGGGCGACCGGACCTTTTTCCATTAGTATAAGTCGATTTACAACGTGCACGCTGGCCAATCAGCATGCACGTTTTGGAATATTAATGGGGAGTCATGGTATAATTACATTGTGGGCATGCCCCACCTTTATATGTTCCCTTAGATTTGTTGGAAAATATGGAAGGGGAGTTGTTACCTTCTAATAGTTCTTTATATTGAACCCCTTTCGAAAAGCTGTTTTAATGGTCTTCCCTTTTAAATTTGGTAAATCCGTATATTCATTAAATTTAGCCCATTCATTTTCAACTATATTTCTTATAGTGTAGGCATCGGCACTAAATTGATAATGAACATATTATTGTATGTAAAACCTGCTTCACCTTGCTCTGGACCTGTTGGTACTGTGGTTTGTATTAGTCCAGTCCCTAAAACAGGTTTAAATTTCCCTTGTCTATTGTCACATACCTCCATTTGTATATCCATTATTAATTCCAGAGGGTATTCCCTCTGCAGGAACATTTCCCTGTGTTTGTCACACTCTTCCAAAAAATCTACTTCCCAAGAAGTCATGCAACAAGCTCGAACATATCGTCCCTTGACTATGCTCTTTTTTTTGATATAATGGATGTGAACTACTAAATCTAATATAAGTATTTGAGAAGGTGGGTTTCCTGTATATACTGGATTTGAACCCATTCTCTGTCACATGGTAGAGAAACATCTAAGTAATTAACAAAATCCATGGTCACTTGATAGGTGAACCTTAAAAAAGTTGTACTCTGATTAATGTAATTAATGAATTCCTGAAGGATTTCATCTGTACCAGTCCGGAAAATACATATGTCATCTAGGAATCGGGTGTAAAAATTCCAAAACTTAACATATTTACTATTATGGATGAATTTCTTTTCCCATACAGACAAAACCATGTCAGCATAAGTCGGAGCACAATGGGCTCCCATGGCCACCCCAGATTCCTGTTTGTAAAATTCCCCTTGAAAATACAAAAAATTGTTTTTCAATACCAATTCGGCTAATTCTAAAATAATAAAAATATAATTTTCACTAGCCTTAGAAGTACCCCTCAGGGCCTCCTCTATCCAAGCCAACCCTATCTCATGGGGTATGATAGAAAATAGGTCAACAACATCAATTGTAACAAATTTGAAATTAGCTACTTTCAAGTCAGGTGTAATACGTCTCAAAAACTCCCATGAGTCTTTTAATAAATGGGTGTCTTTGTCCCACAGGTTTTTCATTTTCCAGTCTAAAAACTTGGATAAAAGGGAAATCTTGGATCCTTCAGATGCCACTATTGGTCTAAGGGGAGGATTTGATACATCTATGTGAACCTTAGGGACCCCGAATATCGAGGTCACCCTAGGTGTTGAAGTTTCCAGATATGAATATGCATGATCAATAACTCCCTGGTCAAACAAATCTTTAAGGGCCAGGTCAATTTTTTTATACGAAATATTAATTTCATTGATTGACACCTGACTATATCTGGAACTATCTTGCAAAATGGAATACATTTTACAATCATAAATGATTTTATCCATCAATATAATACCCCCTCCTTTGTCTGACTCCATAACCCGGATGTTAAGATTTTTTCTCAGAGTTTGGAAAAGTATCCACTCATTCTCTTCCAAATTGGACCCCCGCATATGAACCTTGAGTTTTTTTTCTAATTCTTTTCTCAATACTACTTTCTAAGTTTTTCAATTGAGGGTGTATAGGGGGATTAAAAGTATTGTGTTTTCTAAGTCCATTGTTGGGTATTACCATCGAATTATGTCCAAACATATTTTCCAAATTTAATGTTCTAATGAACATTTTAACATCCAAAATAGTCCGAGCTAAATTACTACTCTGACTAGGTACAAATTTGAATCCTTTAGTAAAAAGGCTAAAACATTCTTGTGTCACCTCCAAGTGGCTGAAATTATAAATATGAAATCCAGCTTGGGTAACTATTTCGTACCCATCCCCTTGCTCTTTATTAATATCTAATTCTGAGACTATTGCCAGGCCCTGTTGTATCCCCCTCCCCTCTGCTGGTATTGTCCACTGAAAAAATGGTTGTTGTTCCCATTTAAATTCTTGTTACAAATTCTTTCAGACCTACGAGGAAGGGGCTCAGGGTTGTTGTCATTAAAATCTGGACCACCTACTTGTTCCCTTGTATCCTCATAAACTCCCCTATTGGAAGATGGGACATTCGGATGTGTATCCCTTCCTTGATTAAATTTACTATAATGGGTACGTGGGAGTGCTGGGTATTGTATTCCATCATTCTAATCTCTAATATCACGTTCACGCTTTTTATATTTTCTTTTGATTATATCGCCACATTTCTTATCAGTTTGAACCCTAATGTCATAGTATCTATTCTTTTCAGTTTCAATACTAAGCATTAAGTCCAATATGACACGCTCATTACACAAATCAATAAATTCTTTAAGTTTGCTTATTTCCCTTTCGTTGTTTCTGATTATAGCTTGAACAATTTCTAAGCCACAAACATTAAAAATATTCAGTAACTCTTTGTGGAATTCATTGCCTTCAACAACATTATTAGGATATTTAAAAATTCTTAATCCCTTAGGTACAATGTGTTTGCTTAAACACTGATGCAAGTACACATTATCTAAATGTAAAGTCTTGCACCTTGACAGGGCAGTCTGTAATTTGTCCAGTGTTTCCCTGTAGGTGTCGTTGGTTTCAGACCTCGTATGAGTGCCCTCAGAAAACTGAAAGGGTACTTGTTGATTAAGCCAGTCATAAAAATCCCTTGGTGTGTTCCTTTCTTGTACTAAAGATGTAGATGGTATTCTGTCTAAACCACTATCACTTGCACGCAAAATATTTGGTGTAACCTGAAAATTTGTGTTACCACTTCCGGAACCCCCAGCTGGTATACCTAGAGCTGTACCATGATTGTCCTGTCCAGGGGGTAACAGTCTGCTGTTAGGTAAGTTACCGATACCATTTCCAGAAGGGTTGGAAGCCTTAGCGAACAAAACTGACAATCCTTGACTTACTGGTGTTAGTAAGTCTATAAGTTGAGTAAGCTGTCCCGCAATCTTGCAGAATTCTCCCACCTCGGAACCCTTATAGTTTCATAGTTTCATAGTTTAGTACTAGACTATCTGCCCTGGGGCATTTGCAAGCCTAGCCCTAGAGATGTGGCTTTCGCCACCCCATGTAGTGGTACTAAGGTGTATAGAATAAATTTAGAATACTGTGCCTTTGTCTAGTAGTGACACATTGAAGACCCCCTTACTTATTAAAATTAGTTTACTGTGCCTCTGTCAGGTAGCGACACAGGGGTGACCCCCGGGGTAAACCTACGATCTCCCATCCACTCGTCAAGATTTCTCTTGAAGAGAGTCAGTGAGGGGCTCTGCCTAACATGGACTGGGATTTTGTTCCAGAGTATGGGAAGCCTCTGAGTTATGAATCTGTCCCTCCAGCATGTTGTATTCATGTTTGTACTGAGGTTTAAATCTTTGGCTCTCGTGGTTCTTATGGATTTGGATTTTTTGAGGTGGAGCATGTCCATCAATTCCTGGTTGGACATGGCCTTGTACGTCAGGCACAGATCACCTCTGAGCAGGTGGCATGCTACTGAATAGAGCTGGAGTTTCTTTAGCCTGGCAGCATATGATATACGTTGGATACCCTTGATCCTCTTGGTGAGGTACTTCTGGGGTCTCTCCAGCTGTTGTAAGTGCCGGGTGAGGTACATACCAAATGGGGCATTGTACTCAATCATGGGCCTGATAAGGGAGGAATACAGGGGCATGATGACCTCCTTTGATCTGGATGTGAACCCCTTCATGATAAGGTGGGCAAGGCAGAAAGTCTTTCTAACCACTTTGGCAACGTGGATGTCAAATGAGAGGTCACTATCAACTTGGGTCCCCAGGTCTCTGATTACTTTTTCGGTACTCAGTGGGTTACTGTCTATGTGATAATTTGTGGGTACTTTGTTTTTCCCAACAGGGATGACTATACATTTCTTGGAATTCAGTTTAAGGCCATGATTCCGGCACCAGTTGTCCGTTTCGGTGAGGCCTTTCTGTAGGATGTATGTGTTAGCTGGTGTATCGACTATGGCGTCTAGTTTGCAGTCATCTGTGAACTTTGTCAGCCACAACCCTCCCATGTTTGCTTTCACATCTGAGAAGTAAATGCCGAACAAGAGGGGTCCCTGGACAGAGCCCTGTGGGACACAACTTGTCACTGGCTTTGAGTCTGACATAGCTCCCGCAATCTTGACTTTATGGGTTCTGTTCTTTAGCCAGTTTGCAACCCATCTTGTGACATATGGATTTACATTTAAGCTGTTTAGCTTATCTATGATCCCCGAGTGGGGTATTGTGTCGAAGGCTTTAGCCATGTCCATGGAGGCTGTATGGACTGCCTTGCCCTCATCAATGGCTCTAGTGACTGTTTCGAAAAAGTCAACCAGGTTCAAAAGGCAGGATCTGCCCTTTACAAAGCCGAACTGGGTGGGATCAAGTGTCTGTAGGTCCCCAATGTCATTGTTTATGAGTTACATAATAATTCTTTCCATAGCTTTGCAAACCAGGCTGGTCGAGCTTATGGGGCGGTAGTTCCCAGGGTCTGTAGTGGAGCCTCCCTTGTGGAGTGGGACCTCTGTTGCTGTATGCCAGTGTTCAGGTACATATCCTGTAGTAAGGCTAAGGTTAAATAACATTTTTATATGCGGTTTAGCTCCTCTTGGAGTTCATGTATCACGCAGCCGGGGATACCATCGGGTCCCAATGATGCTGTGTTTTTTGCTTTGCTGAGGGCGGTTCTCACCTGGACATCAGAGATGACAGGGAGGTTACATTCAGCTGGGATGAGTATTTCTTCTTTTGGAGGTGAGAGAGGGGAGAAATTTGCACTGAACCTGTCTGCCAGAATGTTGGCAATATCTGTGGGTTTGGTAAATTTTTTGTCATTGTGTACTAACTCTGAGCATATCTGAGGGTTTCTGCCCAGGTTTCTAACATAACTGAAGAATGCCTTGTGGTTATCTTTAGTGTCCTTGGCGATTTTTCTCTCAAAGTTGGCCTTGGATGTTTTTATGAGAGAACGTAGCTTTCTACTAGTGCTGATCAGAGATGCCTTCCCTTTATGGGATTTTGCTCTGTCTTGCAGTAGCTTCCTTCTTTTGTTATACAATTTGTTTATGGCTGGGGTCCACCAGACAGGATGCTTTCCTTTGGTGGAGAGGGTCTGGTTTTATTTGGGATTGCATGATCCATGCATTCTTGGAGATGTCCGTAGAAAGCATTTGTGTAGGATTCAGCATTGTGGGATGTGGTTTTCATTGGCCCTGTGGGCTTAAATGATACCATCTCAGTCTTGAGAAGTGTAAAGTCGGCTTTTGAGAAGTTTCTCACTGTAGTCTTTTGTGCTGGGGGTGAAGGTGGTAAATTTATATCCAGGGTGATTAGTTTGTGGTCAGATTTCACCAGTGAGGGGAATACTTCCGGTGTGGAGCATTTTGTCCCCATGTTTGTGATGATCAGGTCTAGTATATTATCCCCCCTTGTGGGAGAGGTGACTAGCTGTTCAATTGCATTTGAGTTTATGAATTCCAGGAACCTTTGGGCTAAGGTGTTAGGGCTAGAATAGTGCACCCAGTCTATGTTAGGGTAGTTGAAGTCTCCCAATATGATGGTATTTGGTGAGACATTCATATCTTCCAATGTCTTCAGGAAGTCTGAGTGGGGTTCTTGAGATTGGGAGGGTGGTCTGTAACATGCAACCAGTTGTATAGCAGTTTTGCCTATGGTTAGCTGCACCTGGATGGTCTCCGATGCTTCATGAGTTGCCACTAACCTGGAGATGTGGGTATCCTTGATGAATATGGACACTCAACCTCCCTTTGTGGTTCGGCCTGGGTTTTGGGGCCGAAAAGGATGATATGAGGTAAAGCCTGGTAGCACCGGGGTGCTCTCAGGAGCCTTGAACTAGATCTTGGTTACAGCGCAAACATCAATGTTCTCCATACTGAGGAGTGCTTCGAGAGCCTGCATCTTGAGATTTAGACTTCTGGCGTTGAGCAGCATTACCTTTAATTTTTTTCCATTTTTGTTTTCTAAGGAGGTGGGTTCGTCTTTTGAGCCTTGCCTAAAAAAGGCACTATGGGGGTGGCAAGAGCCTTAGCCAATATCTGGAAGCCCAGTGGTGACAGGTGCAAGCTGTCCCTTGCGAAGCAGCGTGGCTTGTCCAGCAAGTCATCCCAGGCAGACAGACATTGGATCCCCCTAGAATGATACCAGTAATTGAGCCAATTATTAAAGCTGATCATCTTGTCTTTGTATTGTGGCATCATTCTTGGTGAGGGCAGGATGCTGCTCAGGGTCAGTGTCATAACAGCCTGGGCTACATAATCAGAGAGCTCCTCTATGTCTCTTTTCATGTAGTCCAAGGAGGTACGTCTCAGATCATTCACGCCGGCATGGACAATGACAGAGTCATATTTGTATGTGCTTTTGAGTGACCTGTGTGCATGTGTTATATGGCAGATCCTAGCCCCTGATAGGCAGCTTACCGTTACCCTCTCCTTGCTCAGCCTGGTAAGTGGGACATCAGTGTGTCTGACTATAGAGTCACCTATCACTAGTGTATCAGGCATAGTGTTTGGCCTTAAGGGCTGTAATTTATTGACACACCGATTTATTGAAGTATGTTCATAGGTTCATAGGTTCGTACTAGGCTATCTGCCCTAGGGCATTTATAAGCCTAGCCAGAGTGTATGTTGCTTACACCATCCCTTAGGATGAGAATACTACGCCCTTTTAGGGTTTAGTTTACTATGCCTCTGTCTAGTAGTGACACAGAGATGACCCCCGGGGTATACTTACGATCTCCCATCCATTCGTCAAGATTTCTCTTGAATAGAGTCAATAGAATAGAATAGAGTCAGTGAGGAGCTCTGCCTAACATGGACTGGGACTATGTGTTGCATGTGTTATGTTTTGAGGTGGTGGATTTTTGGGTGTCTGCTTTGGGAGCCTCTGTTGTTTTAGTAAGTTTTTTAATAGAGCCTCTGAGTATGTTTTTGTGTTATTATGTGCTTGATTTGCAGTTGGGGTAGGTCTATGTGTGACTGGGTTTGTTGTGTGTGTGGTTACCTTCTCCTCCTGTCTGGTCTTGCCAGTCCTGAGTTGAGAGAGTTCAGCCTCCAGTTTGGCTATATAGTTGCATCTCTCACATGTATTTGTGTTTGTTGAGAGGAGGAGAGGGTTGTCTGTGTACATGAGACAATTATAGCATTGTCTCAAGATTCCCAGATTAACCAGCTGAACAGGAGAAGATGCTAGCAATCTACCACTCAACATGCTAGAATATTACAAGAGAGTGCTGTGCCTTTAAGGGAAGTGATTGGGGTGGTAGGTGGATGTAGTGCTACTTGAGTTTGAGAGTGCTTGCTTAGAAGAGAAGATTTGAGAACAAGTGCTATGCTTATAATATAATGAGTAGACTGGTTATTCTAAGAGTAGAGCTTTTTAAGGGAAAATTTGAAGAGCAGACTTGGCGGAGCCAGAAAAAGTTTAACCCTGTTTAACCGGCGCTGAGCTATGCTCACAATCGCGCAAAGCCGCGCAAATGCGGATTTTAAACAGGGAACTTCAAAAGAGCTAGAAATGGTCCAAAACAACCAATTACTACAGCTCTTGTGCTTAGGTCACTCCTTCAGGGACAGATAGGCTGCTCAAGGCTCCCCACTCCCACTGGTGAGCAAAGAAACTTCCTTCTTATCCAAGTAAGGTAATGAACAACACAGGAACTACACCACAGCCCAGAATACAGCAAAGCCTGTAAACTGGTCTAAACTAGTCAAGGAGTGGCGGGAAAACAAGGATTATTTTTTTGTTTTTTTTGTTTTTAGATAGAAAACACCCAGAAATATAGAAGGCACTCATTCCTTCTGGTGGGTGTGGTACTGCCTGCACAGTCCTCCATGAATCAGACTAACAACAAAAAAGGAGTACGGCTGGCATAAGGCAACATAAAACAACACAAACCAGTCACCAAGTGCAGCAAACCACAGCTGAATTCCAAGCACAAACCAAGAAACTGCCACAACACGTTTCCTGTGAATAATAAACTGGGAACGAAGCTTCCAGTTAAAAGTGTAGGCATTGGCACTAAAATTGATAATGAACATATTATTGTATTTAAAACCTGCTTCACCTTGCTCTGGACCTGTTGGTACTGTAGTTTGTATTAGTCCAGTTCCTAAAATGCCCCGTCTTCCAATAGGGGAGTTTATGAGGATACAAGGGAACAAGTAGGTGGTCCAGATTTTAATGACAACAACCCTGAGCCCCTTCCTCATAGGTCTGAAAGAATTCGTAACAAAAATTTAAATGGGAACAACAGCAAATCTGCTGGGCATTGTCTGTACTTGTGCAGGGTTGTTAAGGCCGTGAATTCCTTACCTATATTCATCAGGTCTATACTCCTTCCCACCTTTCAAAACCACTATGAAAGGCTTCCTTGCTAAAACCTGGCTCTGTTCTTGCTCAAATCCAGGATAAACTATATCCCTAAATGTGAACAAGTATCTTTTCATTCCTTATACATCCTTACTCTCCGTTCTTCACTTACTTCCTCACTGATAATTCTCTTCCCTGACTTTCTCTCTAAATATACCATAAGCCTGTTTTCCCTCACTTCATATTGCAATTCCTATTTCTATTAGGTTAACTTACCTTTAATTTCACTACAGTCTAAAATTTCTCTAAATATTAAATGATTGTCATATACCGTGTATCAATTTTTGACCAATGTTTTTATAGTATATCTAAATTGTTATAATTATTCAAACTGCAGATGTGTTTGCTTTATGTTTGAAGATTGTAAAATTATTGTTCTTAAAATGTTTTGTAATAATTTGGAATTCTGCTGAATATGGGCTTCTACCCAGATGGACTTTCCCAGTAATCAAATGTCAATAAATAAATAAATAAGACATCCTCAGATCCAATCTAATGGACATCCACAAAACGAAAATCATCAGAAGTAGTAGATCCAAAGATTTAAATTTTACCTGTGACATAAATAAAACACGCCAGGACTTATCTTTAAACCCTTACACAAAATAACCCATTAAAATAAAAACAATTACCCAAAATGTCTAACTAGCTAGCCCCATTGGACACAAAGATACACCCAAGGACTGCACTGTAGCCTATCCATGCTTGAACAGAAGGCATGGGTGCTGCAAAAGTCACTTCTGGAGAGATGAGACTGAGTTTCTGAGGTCAAGCTGCCTATCTTGGGTTTAAGGTGTCAAAAGTTCTCATTACATGAGTGTCATCTTTTTATTTCAAAACCAGATGTACACTTAGCTGCTCAGCTAAGGGGGCAATACTCACTTAAGACGTAACAAGTAGTGAACAAACAGCATAGTTAGGCAGTATGTGTAGAAATATATATCCTGCTGTGGAACTGTTGGTTGCACTTTGACAGCATGCTAGCCAAATGAGTGAGGGAGGCTATGCTGGCAAACATTTCTGAATCTGTCACAGTGATTTCCATGTGATACTTATATCTTGCCCCAAGTAAAACTTACAAGTTGATGATCTCTGTGAAGCAAGCCCATATTGGAAAAAATATACTATGGTGACATAAGGTGCTTTGTCTATTGAGATTAGCTATCAGGATGTCTAATCACTCACTGGAGTGAGCAGACTGATGGTAAAAAGGCAAAACTGCATAGGAAAATTAAACATTCTTAGCTAGTAAGTGCTACTAGCTATTAAGTAATTAAGCAAAAATTTGAATGTTGCCGTAGAAATCCAGAATAAAGGTTTTGGGGTGCTGGTTCCATGATATACACTGAAAAAGCCAGTGTTGTAACTCATGCACCTTAGGATCACCCAATGAACTATGCAATAGAGAAGGAGTGAAGTACCTAGATTCCCAACACTTTCTGGCTGGGAAGTGAGTGTCTGTGTTTAATCTTCCTGATTGGTCAGGTTGCTATTCAAGACATCTACCAGAAAAAGGCTACAACAAGCCTACGGACCCTTATATCATCTGGGACATTACTACAGATCACCAAACAAGCTGTGGCTTGCTTCTCATCTTGGGATTGGGGCTACTGTTTTGGTTCCAGGGAGCGAAGAATCAAAGGAGCATTGAATCCCAGCAGAGTGAAGTTGTGGTGAGACCAGCATTAGTAGTAGTCAGGCTGTAGCCATTCAGATGACTCCCCTCTTCATTCTTGACAAGCTAATTCTTTATTTTCTGTAAGTACTGCTTGATTTACTTAAACTTCAGAATATCTGCCAAAATACTTTATCCATAAATCATCAGGCCCTACTTATTAGATTGCCCTCAATTGTTTGACAGTGCACTGCATACGCACAGATGCCTTGAGTTGACATTTTTCCTATAAAAGCACCACTGAAATTTCACCAATTCCTAGTTGCACACAGGGCAACTAGTTTGCAGTGACAAGCACTTCCCCCAGAGTTGCAAACTGAATACTCCTGAAATTACTTTATATTATCACTCCAGCTGTCTACGCAATGAAAATGGGTCTGTTGCCATGGATATGAACTTTCTCCCTAACTCCGTTACCAGCTTAGTGGATACAGGCATCCTGAGGCAATATAGAAATTACCTTATTTTTCCTAACCACCAGTCAATTCACAAACAAACTAATGTGAGAGGTGTATTTACACAATGTCACCGGAGGCAAAACTTACAAATAAAAGCACTCCTAATGCCAATAAGGTTGTCAGTAGTACACACACACTGTACCAATCATACACAATTCCAAGCAAATACATAGGCCCACATATGCTGAGGCACTTAAATGTAAACTTCTTAAATCCTACAGACCTCCTAGATGAAGTACACATAACAAACACGCTCAGTAAACCCAAATGCACTCTTTCAAAACAACACCCACATCAACACATATAGCCATATCTCATGGAGCCTCTACTTCTAAGCCCATAAGGCAAGCCAGCATTCTAGTCACTGTAGGCTCCATTATGAGATGCTCTGATGTCCCCCTCAACAGGCGGAGGAAGGAGAAAGTCACAGTCAGTTGCTTATCAAGCCCCAGGATCTGCCACATTACACATGCACTCGGGTCATTGGACCACAAATACCAGTATGACTCAGTCATACTCTATATGAGTGTAAATCATAGAAAGTTACTAGGCCATTGGCCCTGAGGCCCTTACAAGCCTAGCCAAGAATTTAGCCCATGATCCGACACTTCAGCACCCAATGACCCTGTCCAGCAAGGACACAGGTGGAATCCGAGAGGTGTATTTTGTGTTCCCCATCCAAAATGACCTGAGAAGTAGTTCCCTAGACTATATGAAGAGAGACATCATGGAGCTCTCAGAATATCTGTCCCAGAAAGGTATGAGCCTAGCACTGAACATCATTTTACCCTCTCCAAGGATGATGCCACAGTATGAACAAAAGATGATTGACTTTAATAACTGGCTTAGTTTCTGGTGTCATTCTAAAGGGCTGCAATATTTGTCAGCATGGAAGGAGATGGTCAACATACCACACTGCTTTGCCAGAGATGGTCTACACCTCCCCCCTAGACTTTCAAATATCAGCTAAAACATTGTCCTCCCCCATAGTGCCTTTGTTAGGCAATGCCAAACTGAAAGTTCTTCCGACATAGCAAATCAAAACCAAGAAAATCTAAAGGTGTTACTGCTCAATGCTAGGAGTCTAAACAAAAAACACCACTCTCTAGAAGCTCTCTTCACTCTACAGAATGCTGATGTCTGTGCAGTCACTGACACTTCGTGTAAAGCTACAGACAGCACACTGACTATAAAGGTTATAATACCTTCCACACATTTAGACCAGCTAGTAGACAGACAGGGACTAAAGGTGGAGGTGTCTCAATATGCATAAAATATAAATATACCTCAAGGCTGGTCAAACAGGACAATGCAACTGAGGTTCTCCATGTTCACATCACCATAGGCAAAATCCAGTACCACTTCCTGCAAGCTATAGGTCCCTCTCTGTATGACTCAGGAAACACATAACATGTATTTAAACTTATTAGAAATGCTCACCATCTTACCCAATACCATATTCATGGGTGACTTTAATTACCCCACTATTAACTGAGAATCATATATGACACCACATGTACAGGCACACAGATTCCAGGATTTTGTAAACACAAACTCCCTGGACCACATTTTCAATTCACCAAAAGGGGTGCAACCATACTGGATTTGGTCCTTACCAATATGGGAAACTACCGCACACCCGCTAGTGTAATGTTCTGCTCTGGTTAGGTCAGACCACAAAATGGTCTCATTTGAAGTAAAAATAAAACCTGGAACCCCAGCTAATCCTAAGGCCAACTTCCTACTATTAAGGGATAATCTGGAAAACTTTTCAAGCCCCCACAAACCCTGTGAACACTGCTGCCTACACAGAACTGTTCACAGAAACTCTATACAATTATGTTTGTAGATGCATAGACGCAGCTGCACCCACCAGGAAGACATACACAACTAACCCAAAAAACAAGCCAACCTGGTGGAATTGCAGTATCAATAGGCTGTATAACAGAAGGAAGAAAATCATGGCAAAAATTAGGAGGTGCAGCACCCAGCAGGATAAAAGCACTCTCATCAAACTAAACAAACAACTGAGAGGACAAATAAAGTCTACTATAGCCAAATCGGAGGAAAAATTGGCCTCCCAGTCCAAGGACAACCACAAAGCATTCTTTAGCTATGTCCACAACCTCAAAGGCAATACACAGTTGTGCACAGAGCTCATTATAAATGGAGCTACCTATACTGAGCCAGAAGATATAGCAAACTTGTCCAACAAATTCAGCTCCAAATTTACCCCCCTCTCCCCATCAACCTACCCTCAAAAGATACCATCAAATATAAATTCTACTGCTATCACTAGGGAACAGGCCCTTAATGCTTTCTCTAAGGCCAAGAACACTGCATCATTGGGCCCAGACAATATCCCAGGATGCCTTCTAAATAGCATGAAACATGATTTTTCAGGCCCTCTGGAATTGCTACTTAACTACAGCCTCCAAAAAGCTTCATGCCTCATGAATGGAGAGCATCAACAGTTACCTACAGACCCTGGAAACTACAGAACCATGAGTCTCATTAATCTAATATGCAAAACCATGGAAAGAATTATCATGGAAATGATCAATAATGACTTAGGAAATTCCTAGACACTGGACCCATCCCAGTTTGGTTTCATCAAGGGCAGGTCATATCTAGTCAACCTGGTGGACTCTTTGAGGTTACCAAATCAATGGATGGCAGCAAAATTGATCACACTACCAACCTTGAGCTGGCCAAGGCATTTGACACACTCCTCCACTCAGGGAGTGTTGAAAAAACTGAGAAGGTTAGGTACAAACCCTTATGTCACCCAGTGGATAGCCAGCTGGGTTACATACAGGACCCAGGAAGTTATAACTGGAAGTCCATCTCTACAAAGAGGCCAGTCACAACTGGAGTTCCTCAGATTGGTCCTGGGACTGCTTTTTTGGAATTTACTTCTCTGAAATCAAGGCCAATGTCAATGTCCTCTGGATAACTAAATATGCAGATGATCATCATTGAATCACCCACTGACACAAATGTTCTCTAGGAAGGACTAACACAGATAAACAACTTGTACCAGTGCCATGGACTAAAACTAAATGCCAAGAAATGCATAATAGTATCCTTTGGGAAGTCATCCACACCTGGTAACTATCATACTGACAACACACTCCTAAGGGCTGATGCAGTAGTCAGGGACTTGTGGACAAACATAGATGGTAATCTAGCCTTTGACCATCATGTGTCTACATTAGTGAGAAAATCATTCTAAGACTGCGCAACTTATAAACAAATGGCATCTAGGTACAAATAATTTGTTGTTCCAGTGTATTCAACATTTTTCAGACCTATCATTGAGTACAGTGTGCCCTTTGGTTTGTACCTAACCAGGCATATTCAACAATGGTAACATCTACAGAGGTTCCTCACTAAAAGAATACATGGTGTAAGTAACATGTCCTATGCAGACTGCCTCAAGGCCCTATCCCTGTATTCTGTCTCCTACAGGCTGTTGAGGGGAGATCTATACCTGGCATACAAGGCATTATCAGACCCCACTCTGATGGACCTCCTGCATATTTACAAAGCAAACAGCATCAGAAATACCTGTTCTAAAGACTCAAACATTGTCTGTAATATAAACAGGACCTGCAGGACAGACAGGTATGTATCCCAGAGACTACCACTTCTCTGGAACAGGCTCCCCATCCATATGAAGCAAAGTTCTTCCCTAACCCAATTCAAATGTAACTTGGACAATTTAATGGGGAACAGGAAATTCATCCCTGGTTTAGCACCTATGCCACTAATGGACACAGGCAGCCTGTAAATGGATCACCTCCCAGGCCCCTGCTTGTGAATGTTTCACCTCCCAAGCCCCTGCTTACACTTATCAGTGGTATCAGAACTTGTCACAGCTTTGGGATGCAATGGCTAGGCTTAAAACGGCCCCTATGGTTGTTTGCCTATGAAACTATGAACCTATAAGTAAAAGGGAATAGGAGTAATTGGCTGATAACATCTCATATTTTCTGGGGAATGAAGGTAATTCAAGCTGCTAAATGCTAGAATCTACTTGTCAGATTTGTGTATTGCATACTTACTATATACTTCCATGATTCTTCACACGTGATGAAGTTCATTGCATGAACTTGACTTAGTTAAACATACATCCATGGTCCTTACACTGCATGCGTTCAGTTGCATGCATTACAAATATATAGTAAAAGAAAGCCACAGGATGTCCTGATATCTGCAACCATGTATATCAACTTCCTGAGTTGGGATTACAGAAGAAAATAGGGACATCCCTCATGGAGGCTTGAATGATGACCAGATGATGACCAAATCTCACCCAGGTGATGTAAATGAGTGGACATGATCTCAGTGGCTGGGCAGCTGAGCAGGTAGCATGAAAGGTAGGAGGAAAGAAAAGTACAGGATCCTGTAGCAGAGCAAGTGAGATGAACAGGTGGGCCAAATTGCCTTTATCTGACAGCAAATGATATGCTTCTATGATATCACTTAACCAGACTGATGTTTTGTGATTCACCTCTTAATGGTACTTACTCACTTCTCAGTTTAAAAAATAAATATTGTCAAAGTTTTAAGGGATAAGAGAGATATTATGTGCATCATCTGTTGGATCAGCACTTGACAGTGAGGGGATACTGTGCCAAATAAACTTCCAAACATTTTCATACAGTTTCAAAAGGTTATACTCCAGTCTGTGACAAACTTACGTATAATTAGGGTATATAGGCTGACAGATCTTGGTCCGTCTTTTCTTAGCATTAGAACCACAATGTGGATAGCAATTGCTCCAAGTACTCCATTCAGGCCATATTCCATTACCCGATACTGAGAAGGAAATAAAAAAAGATGTTAACAGTCTGTCCATTCTTTTGCTTGACACATTTCACATATCCTGATGTTTTTTTCTTCTTCTACTTTATATAGTAAGTTTATAATTTTTTTGGATTTTCACCTGCACTGATCAGATTGATATAACATTAAAAATATAACAAATAAATTCTGAACTGGTGCTAAGAACTCACACATAGCGACAAGTGTCAACTAAAATTGTTTAAGTAACTGCAAATAAAGCTTTGGAGAGACTTTATTAGTGCAGAACTGAGTATGCCACCAGATACTAAAAGTTTCATCAATGAAAACCTGCTCCTAAAATCTCATCTGTTTGATCCATGCAGCTATTGTGAAAAATATTAATTTTAGCTGCCTCATCCCAAGTCTTGCTGTTAATTCCACAGACACCACTGAGGATTTTTTATCATGTCTGCAAATTATATGGTATCACCTGCATGTCTGGCAGTGTGGCAGTCCCCACCCTTTTGTAACGGCTCATCACCATCTCAGTCACTGGTGCAAATGTCCATACATTTTCATAGTCATGCACAGTAATGACATGAGAACCATAGTC
The DNA here is from genome assembly GCF_019279795.1 of Protopterus annectens. NCBI lineage: Eukaryota > Metazoa > Chordata > Ceratodontiformes > Protopteridae > Protopterus > Protopterus annectens. The sequence goes on along the minus strand of NC_056741.1, from coordinate 820,656,005 downwards.
AGTCATCTACTCACTCCACATCTCCAGCGTACAGCCCTTGAGTACGGCTCTATTGACCTCACTTCAAAGGCACAGTTCTTTGAATCTGAACTGCTTCCCATTCCAAGAACTGTGCTCTGTTAAACATAATTCAGTTTTAGCCTATAATCTATTATGTTCTTCATCAAATCTTACATCTTGCAAGCAAATTATGTTAAATTTACTGTCTGAAAACTGTTCTTAATAATGGCAGTCCTATTTTCTTAAATTGTGCATTACTAATATTGAGCTATTACTTTCCATATCCGTGCTTCACTTTCAATACCTGCACATTCTCACTATGGCAGATCTTTTTCCTTCATCTTGTTTGTGCTCTAATTAGTACATGTTGACTATTTTCTGTAAATGTGTATTTCTGTTGCACTTCTAGTTCATCTTCACTTTGCATCACTTCTTTAATTTCGAAATGTTCTTTCCGCTCAGTCAGATTCTACTTCTATATTCCCTGCTCCTTCTGCTTCAGATTGCTGTGTTTTTTTATATCTAACATATTCTAGTTTGATTTATGCCATCTGTTCACAGCTCCATTCCCATCTTTGCTGTACAGTATAGTTAGTAATATCATGTAGACCCATACTCAGTACATTTTCTGTCACAATTTCTGGTGTTATAACCCCATTCTTCAGGAATGCCACTACGTTGTTGCCCCCCCCCCCCAAACAGGTGTCACTAAAATTATCCCCTTAACCACAGCTGTAGTAACATTACAACTGACCTATGCATCTGATCCGTGTTTTTCATTTAGAAAATGGAAATTATTAAGGATGCCATATACATGCAGACATCTTTTAGCTTTCAGTCCCCTGGTTAAGCACCATTTCTTTTAATTTCTGAAACTCTGCTTCCACCTTACTGTAAACAGCAAGAATGCTAATAATTAATTCTGTCATTAGTGCCTCATTGCTCAAGCCCATTTTTATCTTACTTCTCTGATATAATGCCAGATTATGTAAAGAAAAAGTTCTGTGCAGTACACATGCCTTTCTTATTATCCTGTTGTCTTAAGGGCATGTATCAGATTGCAGTCTGCTTCAAAGCTTAAGACATACATGGTTTTATTCCAGAAAGTAATTAATGTTCTTCTCTAATACACCTTTGTATGGAAACCCAAAGACAGGATGACATGCCAAAAACATACCGGTCTAGTGGCACAGATCCTTGCAGCAGAAATTGAAACCCAATGATATTCCTCCTGGTAATATCCTGGCATCTGTTTTTTGTACCATTTTAATCTAGAATCTTCAATTCTCCCTATCTTCTCTTTTCTGCTTAAAGAAGAGAGCACAACAGATTTGCTTCTGCGTTCTCCTTATTCATAGAGATTATTATACTATGCCACGCTTACTCTCAGACTTCTGTTTGAATGTCTGTTGGGCTGCTCCATTGCAGAACTTTCTTATGGAAAAGTAGATCTGTGGCTCAGTCTAAAATCTAAGAAAAAAACATCCTTAGGTACATAAGATACATTTTTGAAGACAATATATTCTGCCATTTTGAAACTCAGTCAATATGCCTTTACACTGTACAGTCTCCTCCATATACCCTTTACATAGTAAAGTGGCTAACATGACCCTTCTTCAAAAATAGAAATGAGCAGGGGAGCTTTGGAAAGTTTCCCTGGTATCCTGTGTCAACTGCCAATAGTAAGTCTCCCCCATGAATAGGCCATTCCTGCTAGAAACAACACACTTCATACAAATAATTAAATCATCCTAGGCTTATAGGTTTACAGGTTCATAGCAGATTACTAGGCTAATGGCTTAAGAGCCCTTACAAGCCAAGTCAGTATAATCTGATTTTAACAAATATGTGGCCCCTAGGGGCAGGATTGTGCCTATGCCTTGAATATCATACAGATTGCCCCTGTCCATAAGAGACATAGGTATTAGCCCAGGTGTGAATGTACGATTCCCTTCAATAAAAGTAAGCTGGTCATGGTTATCCCATCTCAGCAGAGGCCAAGGTAATCACTTCTGGATATCTGCAAAAAACACTTCCATTCCACATGTTTGTCTGGTGTGGCTGTGCATGCATAAATTAATCTATTTGGCAACTACATTGGCTTAAAAATTACCAGGATTTCAATAGTTAGCAGACTTGCATTATTTTTTCAGTATGTGTTTCAATCACAATTAAACCCCCTTATTAATTCATCTGATTCTCAGATTGATCTGATTCTGTAGATTCTAAAACAGGAAGGTAAGAGCAGCAGATCTTTTTAAAAATTTACAGCAGAGGTTTTAATACTTCATTACTCTCCCTACCGCCAATCTCCTTGAAGACAAGACAGCACACATGCTGCTGACACACTGCCTGTAGTACTGGCTCCTACTGCATATATTCACATTCAAAATGCAGTGCACTGCTTGGTAAAGCCAGCATGTTAGCTATCACATAATGTAGCCTTGCCACAGCCCTAACCATGGCATGTGTGTGCTGGCTTTGGCTGCCCACTCCAACTCTTTCTAGATAGCTCTTTCAGCATTCAGGTCAGTTTATCAAACCCAGGCACCCATGGATGCGATCACAGCTTGATACACTTGCATCCTTACACTGCTTTGCATCTGATGCAGTTGACCGTATCCATGTGGCAACAAGTATATCACCTGTCCCAGTCCGGGTGGTGTATATCAGCAAAAGGACCATCTTTCCATCAGTGTCTATGAAGCACTGCAGGGCACATCATCAGGGTCTTCACACAAGGAGAAGAATATTATTTTATTATTTTTTTATTTATTTAACATTTATTATTGGGGAAGTCCAACTGGGCTAGTTGCCCATTTTCAGCAGAGGCCCAGGGTGAAAAGGTCCACATGAAAGTATACAGTATAACAGCAGTATTATACAGATCAAATGAATTACACATATGATAAAGACAGCATATTATACATTGGAATACTATTCAATATTTATCCAACAACATACAATAACATACAATAATTTTTTTGTCAAAAGTTAGATAGACATCAGAGAAGTAAGTGAGAGAAGAGTTTGAGGGTGGGCTGAGTACGTTCAGCCTGGTGAGGAGCAACAGCATAGCCAGTCATTTAGATGGACATTTAGCAGGTTTTTGAACTGTTCTGGGTTGATTGTGTTTAGTATGTTCTGAGAGATTGAGTTCCATGCTTTAGAAATGTGATTACAGTAAAGACAGTCTACAAATCTGTTTTTAGATTTTGTAACTTTTAATAGTAGTTTGTTGGAGGATCTCAGGGTTTTGTTGTTGAGGTGGATTTGTGCTAGGTTGTGTATGGCTGGACATTTGTAAGGTAGGTACACTATAAAGGGGGTTAGGGTAAGCTGGTTTAAGGTTAAGAGGTTAGATAATTCTAGCCATTTGAGTTGTTTTAGAGCAAGGCAGTGATGGAGTCTGTGAGGTAGGTTGGCAGCAAATCTGGCTATCTTATGATAGCATGTTTTAAGATTGTTTAAGTCAATTTTCCTGAGGTTTGTGAGTATCAGGGAGGCATAGAATGGGGTGGATAGTAGGTGAGTCCCGGCGATTGCTGGAAGATTTGGTTAGGTAAATCTCAATCCTGTAAAGAGAACCCAATTTAATGTAGGCCTTTTTAATTAAAAGTGGTATATGCTTTTCAAATTTTAAATTATTATCAATAGTGACACCTATTTGCTTAGTGTGTGATTGAATGAGGTGATTTTAAAGTCCTAGTTGAGGTTGTTGTTGAAGTTGTTTTTTGATTGTTGTTGGGAATAGCATTAGTTTGGTTTTGTTGGGTTTAGGATGAGCTGATATTTATTTATTTAGGAAAGATTCGGTGGCTATGAAGGATTTGTGGGTAACTTCTTGTAGCTGTGGAAGGGAGGGTGTGGCACAGAGGACAGTGGAATCATTTGCTTACTTTATGATGTATAATAAGGTTAGCTGTATTGTGGAGATTATTGGTGGGGCCTGAGAAGAGCAGTGGACCAAGTATTAAGCCTTGTGAAACACCTACTGTTACAGGAAGTAGAGAAGAGAGATCATTTTGCAACATGACTGCTTGTTGGTGATCTGAAAGGTAATTTTGGAACCCCAACAGGGTATTTTTAGATGTGTCAAGGGATGCCAGCTCCAGTAGGAGCTGCTTGTGGACACATTGTTGAATGCCTTTGACATATCTAGAAATATTAAGGAGACCATTTGGCCATCATTTCTTAGTTGGTTTACAGTATTGGTGAAGTTAAGCAAGGCAGTGCTGGTACTATGGCCTGGACGAAATCCATGTTGTGAGTTGGTCCATTAGTTGTGAGTGGACACATTTTTCTAAAATGTTTGAAAGTGGGAATAGTATGGATATTTGTCTGTAGTTGGTGAGCTCTAAAGATGAGTCCCCTTTGTGAAGAGGAATTACATAGGAGATTTTTCCAAATTTTAGGTATGTACTGCTCTGACATGGTTCTATTAATCAGAATTGATACTGGGTAACAGATGACATTGGCTGCTTGTTTGAGGTATTCATTTGGCAGTTTGTTGGAAGCAGAAATTGTAGGTTTTAGCTTGCGTAATAATTTCTTTAATTTATCTATTTGGGTGGGTTGAAGGGAGAGTGAGGTAGGGGTGTCTTTGGCCACAAGATAAATGATTTGTTAGGGACTATCTTTGTTTTTGTTAAGTGAGAGTATAGAGTTTATGAAACAGAGTTGAACTTGGATGCTATACTTTTTCTGAGTTATGGACAACAGTGTTTTAGATCTGATGTGTCTTACAGGGGCCAAGGTATTTAGCATAGCTAGAAATTTGCTGTTGAAGTATTCAACTGCTGTGTCTAATGGGAAGTATTTTAATGGGGATCAGTGGCAGTTTTAGAGTAGCTGTTTAAAGGTGTTTGTGGAGAAAGTTTTGTATTATGTATTTGTATGTATCATGCCGTTTTTGTGTGAGAGTTGCAGTGTCTTAGGAAGTAGGTAAGTAGCTAGTCACTTAGGCTGTCTCAGAGACAACCTGTGTGATACATGGGTGAGGGTTTATTTGTCAGGGTCCAGTCGAGAACTGATTGTTTGTTGCTATTTCTGTCAACCCTAGTGGGAATATGTATCAGCTGGGTGAAAATTTGTAGCTTTATGTAGTTTGAGGGGTTTTCAGAGAAGAAGGTTTGCCAATCAGTATTAAAATCTCTAACTATGATGTTTTTTGACTAAATGTGGTGGATGCGCATGAGAGAAGGTTTTCTATAATTGAGTTGTTTTTGGATAGGATGTATACTGCTAGTAGGATTATATGTTTGTTGTTGTTGACTTTCAGGCATAAGACTAGCAGTTCAGTGTTATTTAGGTCTGGGAGATCTACTTGTAGTTGCTCAAAGTTAAGAGAGTCCTTATATATTATTGCTACACCTCCTCATTTTGATGTCCTGTCGAGTCTAAGAATGTTATAGCCAGGGGGTATGATTTTGTTGTTATTTATGTGGGGTTTTAGCCACAACAGCAATGTCATGAGTATATAGGGAAAGGGTAGCATGGAGATTATGTATTTTGTTTAATAGGCTTCTGAGGTTTACATTAAGAAGGAGGATGTCTGACATTTTTTGGGGTATGTTGATGAGTGGCTGGGTATTAGGTTTTATTGTTGACTGGGGTTTCCTTTGATTGATGCATGTGTTTTGTTGGGTAGGGAATGGGCCAGGTTTAGGGTGCATGTCTCCACATAACTGATGTTTTTTGTGAGATCTTGAGGAAAAATATTTAGTGGATGTTTGGGGGAGTTTCATTGATATATGTGGAGAGTTAGGTAAATAAAAATATCTATATGAGAAGAGCTCAATATTGGTGGAGTTATAGATTTGGGGTGTTATACTCATGGTGCGTGCAGTTAGAGGAGGATTTGTGGATGGGTAGGTGGGAGATTTAAGTAGATAATGGAAAGGTTGTGAGGTGTGGTGAGAGTGAGGGCAGTTATTAATAGTGCAAGTATTATTATGTGAATGAATAGCATGTTTGAGTTTAGGGTTTGGTGTAGGGGTGGCAGTGGTTTAAAATGGAGATAAGAGAGTAGAAGATGAGTGCAATTGTGTGAGGAGTTGGAGGAGGGGTCAGGAGATGGGTGGGATTATTAAGTGGTATGATGTAATGGTGATGCAGCTAATTATGAGAGGTTGGTGTGATCATGATGTGGTGGGTGTGCTGTGGTTAGTATAAATGTAATGGATGTGAAGGTGGGTGGGAATGGGGAAAGGGGAGAGGGAGTGGACATTATGATCATGGATCACAGATTATTATGATCACAGTCTTGGTACATTGAATTTTATACGTTGAGACTTTAATTTTCAATTTGCTGGACCTTAACTTTAACTTGGTGGTTTCACTTTGTGCAGCTGGAACAACTGCTAGAGGCCTAAAGGGCTACAGTGAGCTGGAGGATTAGAGGGACTCTACAATGCTGGCTTGTTATACTCTTACATTCTGACTGCTGCTGCTAATCTCAATTTCCTCTTGGTGATATCTTTAACAAGCACTGAGTTGGACATTCAACCACATTTGACTGACTATATGCTGTTCAACATTCCAGGACTTGTTTGTAAATTGGGAAGTTGCTCTCTTAAATAAGATGAGTGTTAACACATTCCTTGGCAAATCTGGTGCTTTCTGAAATAAATGAAATGAGCATTGTACATTGTATGGCAATTTTCATAGTTTGCTCCAAATTCTAGATTATTGGTATTAAGTTATTATTTCAGAAGTTGAATCCATACATATTTGAAACTTGTGTAATATAATGAATAGTATATGATCTTTTAAACAGTACTGGATCATAGAAGACCTTAGGAAGCCTACTGAACTTGCCTTTAGGTGACGAACTGTAAATAATTCATTAATTGGTTCTTTTTGTAAGTGCAAGAACCAATACTGTGAGTCCCAACAATTTGAAAATTAAACTGCTATTCTTATCAAAAACATAGAATTCTCTACATTACTGTTATACTTTCACCACAACTTTTTACCTCCCTTACCTGAGCTGTACATACTAACTCCAAGATCAATGCAGATCAGAGAAGGAGAAATACTTTGAGATACCACAATATTGGACACAGTATCTATTCTCCTAATAACACATACATGTGTACTGTGGCATAGATTGCAGTTATGATTCTCAGACTTCCAATGTTCACTCAATATACTTTTATCAGGTGTTTCTTGCACGTAGTCTGATTCAACCTCTTTATTCTTTTGTCTAAATAAATTTTGTACTGTAAATAACCTAGAAAGATCATAGTGTAGTAAATATTAATTTTATTGTAAGGTGGGTGATAAACTTTTAAAAAGGGGAATTTGTGCTTAAGAGTCCAGGACACTATCTCTATACCAATTTAGCACTTAATTAATGCCAGAAAATACTGTATAATTGTCGGTTTTACTGGCTGTGTACTTCAGGTTCTGCTGCCCAGACTCCCGAAAAGTTCCTTAGAGACATGTAGTGCTAAATATATCACTGTCTGTATAACATAACTAAGCTTGCTCTCTTAAGACTAGTATCTGTTTTTGAATGCACTGAATAGTGTACTAAAATAAGAAATGTAACTAAAGCAAATAATAAAATATGAGTACAGTATTCAAGTGACTCAACAGTGCACTTATAACTGAGGAGCACTAGTCCACCCCCCCTCTATGTGAGGATCACTTGTAACCCTAAATGAAGAATAGGAGAAAGACAAACAATAAGAGATTTGTTAGAATTGAGGTTCTAAGATTTTGTACAAATCTATAGGTATGAAGCTCTTGAAGATGTGACTGCTTCATTGGAAACTACTTCAAAAATCCTCAGTTTGCAGAGCAATCCCGTTCCTTTCATCCCTTTCTTTATGTATCATAAATGACCAGTCTGTACTTGTATAACAACATGTTCCCCGACATTGTTCTTGTAATAGTAAACAATTCCGAGATCCTCAGTCAACCTCATACCATGTCTTAAGAGTGTAAGGGACATTTTCAGCATTATTCAGTGATGAAAGCTGAATATGGCCGTGTGCTGTCTTACTGTGTGTTTTAAGCAGTAATGCAAACTAACAGTCTTCATTATTTGCAGTATCCCCTGATTTCCAATTGTCTTATTTAACTCTTCTTTTAAAAAAATATGAAATAATCTAAGTAATAGAAGTCAATATACAGGAGTTAATGTTCAATGGAAATTTCCTGGAATGTTAACAGTTCTTTCAGTCACTTAATGGTTAAATTCTTCTATGTGTACTTTTAGATCAGTAACCTGTTTGGCAATTAGAGTAGAACTTATAGTAACCTCCGAGGGATACAACTGACTGTGTATCTGCATAACATCACTGTTATTTCTAACTGTTAGTTGGAGAATTCTAAATTGCATGTAGTATCTTAGTAGTTACTTGTTTCTGTAGCATACAACAATTATTTCTGACTTTTAGTGGAGAATGCTAAATTGTGTGTAGCATCTTAGTAGTCACTGTCTTTCTCTTCAAAACCTTTATAACAATATATAATAGTGCAGTGTATGTTATAATAGCTTCGTATCAACTGCAGTTACCTTTTTGTTTTTTTGTTTGTTTTTGCCTTTTTTCTCTGCTATCTGTGCATTTTGTGTTACTCATAGAATTGTGCTGCTCCTTCCCTGCATCCTCTATCGTATTTACTTGGTAATTAGAGTGTTTTAAAACATCAGACCTAATATTTACCGCCTTTTCCTTTTTACTTCCAGACCCCTCAGCAAAAGTTACATCTTGTGTCTTGGCCATCCTCCAATCAGCCCAAGGCTGTCTCATTGCCCTGCACTGTGAGACCCTGCGTCGGTGGAACACTGAAGTGCATTCAGCTACACTAGTGTATGTTAGAGTTGCATTTAATCTGTCCTCTAAACTGAAGACTCTTTCCCCTTTCACTGTACGTGTGCACAATACCGCTCCCCCCCCCCCATTTTTCTCTTCCTATTGTACTCCTAGGACAATTACTTAAAACTACTTTCTCTTGGAAAAAGTTTACCTGTGTACCTGCAGACCATACTTCAATTGTTTTTCCCTGTAGAAGTGGTGGTCCTTTTCATCACACTGTACTAAATTAGTAGAATAAGATTTGTAGTTATTAGGAAGATACTCCACTACACTGACCTGGAATTGACTTAGCTTGGTTTTCCTGTTTTCTTTTTAGCAGCTGGCCTAGTCCAGTCTTTCTGACTCACAACCTTGTATTACTTTGTGTCCAGCCCTCTCCCTCACCTTGAACCTGCACACCTCCCTCCCACTCCTGCTTAATTACAGAGGTATCAAAAAACATTATGTAGAAAGGCACCATCTTTTGACTTAGCTTTTCTGCCTTGCTTCATAGGAATCCCCAGTAGTGTGCTCGCATGTAAGTACTACCTGGTATTGTTTTTATTTATGATCCTTATTGCTATTTTTTGTAAAGTTCATCCTAATGGGATCCTGCAGTGCTTCTGTAACCACTCTGCCTCCCCAAGAACTAACTTTAAACGTGTATGTATCCTATTGTAAAATAAAATATATCCTATACCTACCATTGTTGTATATTAACCCTGCGTGCATTTGCTAGCAATCTACCATGGATTTTGTCTCGCTTAACTCTCCTAGGCTCTTTCAACCTCCTCTGAGTGTTCGTAGCTTACCATTGTACTTAGGCCCCCAGGTGGCATTGTTCAACCACTACCTATCTTTTAATACAAGCCAACAGTACTGTAACTGTTATATTAATTTACTACTGCCCTGTTTTAGGCCTATTAATACTTACTATATCCTACTAAACTGCTACTGCCCTGTTTACAGCTCCTATCCCCTGTCAGCCCTTTGCATCCTTCTAATTTCACACGCAGTGCCTTATGCCAGTGCCTCCTTACCTCTGGGCTAGTTCTCAGCTTCACTGATAACTTTTTGCTGGCTTTCTTCCTTCTCCTTGGCTCTACCAACTCTGTTAGCCCTGCGGGCTTACTCTGCTCTCCTACCCTTGCCCCCAATTTCTACCTGCCCCACTACTCCTACTTTTATTTCAACCACTCCCCACCCACTCAAGACAACCATCCAGTCAAAGCCTTCCCCTCTTTACCCCTCCTCCTTTCACCCACAATCAACCATCCAATCAAAGCCTTCCCCTCTTTACCCCTCCTCCTGTCACACACAGTAATTATTTACATCACTAATTAAATACATCACTCTTTCACTACCCCCTCTCACCCACAGCTCTTCTCTCGAAGTACAAATCCTCCCATATTAAACTACCTTTTTCTAACCATGCTTTCCTTACTGTTCCTAACATTCTGAACCCCCATCTACCTCCTACTACTCCTAACAACTTTATGCCATGCCAGCTCATATACCTCCAATCAGGTTCCACTCTCTACTCCTTACCATACTCCCAGACAAAACCATCTCGTCCCTCACACAAATAATCATTTCTTTTCCATCTCCTCCTCTCTGTTGCAGCTCAACCCTCTGCACCTTTTTAATCCTAAAATTATTTCCACTACTGCTAAGGCACTTACTCTTAAATACTAGACCATCCAGAATACCCTAAATCCAAACCAAAACACACTAAAATAACTTCCTTCAATAACCTTGTCTTAGCTGGAGACATTCACCCCAACCCTGGATCTAACCCACCCACAAATAATTACCCTCCCGCTTCATCTAACCTGTTATCCCCCTACAATATTCTTACATTTTTCACACTCAATGCCCAGACTCTCAACAACAAAGCACATCAGTTTCAAGCATGGTTAAGTCATAGCCAACCTGGCATTGTAGCCATCTCTGAAACTTGGCTCAAACCCCACATCTCTGACTCTGAAATCCTACCCTCTAGATTTCACACTCTTAGTTGTGACTGTCCAAAGAAAAAAGTTGGAGGTGTTGCATTAATCTATTCCAATCTACTTACCTTAATTCCCCTACCAAACCCCATTCCTAAATTCACCAATGCAGAACTAACAGTCGGTCTATTAAAAATGAATAATCACAAAAGCCTCTATATCATCGCCCTTTATATCCTACCCAGAAATAACGTCTCACCCCTTGAAGACACACTCCAATGGGCCTCAGTTGAAATTAACCTTGAAACGTACACACTAGGTGATGTAAACATTGACTGGAATAAAATCAACAGTAATGCACTTTAAAATGCAGTTTAGCATTGTAGTATTGCACTTTAAATTGTAATAGTTTAATTTAATTTAATTAATTAGGTAACTGGTGGAGATTCACCTGGTGTATAAGAAGTGGATGAATTTTATGTAATGTATCCTTGAAAATGAAAGGCCGAGGTACCAGGCGTTATTTTGGTGCTAGTAAAGATTCTTCAACAACTATTGCAGTTTTTTTTTTTTGTCGTTTTTTTGCTTAGTGTTTTTTCATTATAAAATCAACAGTCCCATACCCTCCCTGTCCATTAACATCTTTAACTTTACTCAACTAACCCACTCCATCACCAGACCCAATAAAACAAATCCCCCAGGATCCACTCTTGACTGGATCTTAGTCACCCATCCAAATAAAATTACCAACTCTGGGACCATCTTTGACTTTATTAGTGACCACCTCCCGGCATTCATTTATCGTGCAACCACCTCCCATCCACACCAACATCAATAGATTCAGACCCACAACTTTAGTAAATCTGACCCCAAGACCTTCTCTAACTATCTCAAACAAATGAATTGGAATATTCTAAAAACCCTTCCAGTTGATAAAGCCATAAACCACTTTAATTCTACTTTCCTAGACACTCTAAATTCCCTAACTCCACCAAGGAAAAAAGAATAAAAACTATAACTGCCCCTTGGTTAACCAAAGAAACAAAGCAAATTATGCATCAAAGAGACAAATCCTGGAAGCTTTACCAAAAGAATAAACTTCCCAAAACCCTTCTCCAATATACACCACTCCGTAACTTTGCAAAAAAACAAATCTTCAAAGACAAAAAAATCCTGCTACACTAAGCTCCAGTCCAACCATCCCCAAAACCCTAGACTTTTTTGGAACTCCATAAACTCACTCCTCAGCCCAGGCTCCAAAAATAAACCATGTCCATACCCAAGTAAATCTGACCTTGAATTAGCCTCACTATTTAACTCTTTCTTTATAGAATCAATATCCAACCTAACAAAAACTTTTCCCAACAATGACCCATCTCTCCTACATTCCACCTCATCTAAGTCCCCGAATAATCCCCCCCCCATGTTTGAGCTTAAACCTGTCTCCACTAACTACATAAAAATACTTCTATCCAAACTTAAACCCTGCTCCAATGCACCTGATAACATCTCCTTTTCCTATCTCAAGTCTGCTGCTGATGGTATAGCTCTCCCAGTTAGTATCCTAATAGATCCATAAAGGAATCCTATGTCCCTATACTCTGGTGTTCTGCCTTTATTCTTTCTCTCCACAAGGCAGGTAAAAGCACTAACATTTCAAACTTCCTCCCTATAGCTCTTCTCTCTCCAATCTCCAACATCCTAGAAAAATGCATCCACCTTCAACTTGTGCCTTTTCTGACTAAAAAACAGCTTCTTAACATGACCCAACATGACTTCTGACCAGGACATAGCACCATAACAGCTCTCTCATTCTTAGAAACTGTTAATCAAGCCCGAGATTCTGGGAACTTAGTATCCACAGTGCTCCTAGATCTTTCTAAAGCATTCAATACTGCTTCCCATAAGCACCTTCTAAGTCGCCTCTCAAAGCTAAATCTCTCCCAAAACACTCTTTCCTGATTCTCAAGCTATCTGTCAGATAGATCTCAGGCTGTGACATGGAAAAAATGCAACTCACCTTTCTTACCCACCCCTACCAGAGTAACACAGGAGTCCATCCTCGGACCAATGCTGTTTAATATCTTTATCAATAACTTTCACTCTGCTATTCCTAATGCCAGCGTCATCCAATATGCAGATGACTCTACACTTGTCTGCTCTGCTCTAACCTCCCTAAACTCCTATCTAAAACTCAGACTGCCTTCTCAACTATTGAGATCTGGATGTGCCAAAATCACCTTTCTCAAATTTGCTAACAAATCTAAAATACTACAATTCACACCCTCAAAATCGTTCTCTTTTGATAAAAATTCCTTCCAAGTCCTTAGCCAAAGCAACTCTCCGATTGAAGTTGTTCCCTTTGCCAAACTACTCGATGTAACTATAGACAAACACCTCAAGTTTGACATCCATAGTCAGCAAAATATAAAGAAAACCCACCAAAAACTAGGTATACTATACAGGAACAACCACTTCCTCTATACTTCTACTAGACATACCCTGGCGTCCTCTTACCTCCTTCCATACCTTCAGTACGGCACACTGCTACTAACTAACCTATCCTCTTCCATCACTTCCAAACTTGAAAGCTATTATAACAAAATTTCTAAATTTGCCATCAAAGCCAAACATTTCACTTATCACTGTGTTACCCTCCAATCCCTCAACTGGTTAGAATTCACAAATTACCTAGACTTCCTCCATCTCACTACAGCACATAGAATAATATTTAATCCAGCCAAATGTCCCACTCTAACATCCTTCCCCCGTACACCCCAAATAGAACTCACACATCTGAACACCAAAACTTGATTACTATCCACAAACCTAAACATCCTGCTGGACAACTTCTCCTCTCCTTCTCCTTGGGTAGGAAATGGAAATCTCTCCCTTCCGCACTAAGGACAATATCAAATACAAACAACTTCAAAACACAGCTTTACACCTACCTCTCCTCCAAATGGAAATGTAACTGCATTCTCCCTATCTAGAACTCTTTAACAAAAGCCCCTGGAAGTGTATCCTCCTGAGTTCCTAAGCACCTTATAGCTGGCCATAACCTTCTATAGCTAATTCCCATAAGATATTTCACACTCTGTAAACAGCTTTTGACTTTAACTGTGTGAATTTGTGTGAATTTGTTAAAATGCATCTGTATGACATTTTTCCACTAATGGCAATATTGCTCACGCTTTTTATTATTTGATATTGTTTGTATTTGTACTTTTACTTTTATTGGACTGCTATCTTTACTGTAATCTATTTCATGAAGCTTTTCTCCCTGGGCCTCCAGTGAAATCGGGCTCTCTGGGCCCAGTGAAATTCCCAGTAATCAAACTGGAAATAAATAAATGCTTCATTGATTCCTGTTACTGTTGTTACCTGGTCTTTGTTTCAAAAGGGAGAAGGGCCAGGAAACTCATACCTTTTTAACCTGTGGGGCTAAATGTGTCAAACACACTGAAAAAAACTCTATTTTCCCATTACTGTAATTAAGCATTAACTAGACAGTAGGTTATTTATAGGGCATTTTCCCATTACTGTAATAAAGGGTTCACTAGACAATAAACTATTTATAGGTCATTTTCACATTACCACATATAAGGGCTCACTAGACAGTAGACTGTTTATAAGTCATTGCTTGTATAGTGCCCAGCACACTTCCCCTGCTCACTACAAAGTCTTACAGCAACGGGCAAATAACATCCTGTGTATTTGCTAGATGCTGCAGCTGAAATGTAAAATCATTTGCATCTCTTGAATAAAAACTTAAACTTGATCATTATTTTTCTATTGACTGGTATAAGCACTTGTCTACGTACACTTTGTGGTTCTGATAGGCTATTTTTCCAGATACCAGCAGAAATTGAAGCCATAGCTCTCTGGCATTAAACTATTAACAGTGGCTTCTCAGAACTCTCACAAGTTGAAAACCTCTAGCAATCACTTTACTGATGTGAAACAGGGAGCAGGAGCTTGTTACCAGGCATCTCGCCTACATCAGTGATTCATCTTCATATTGTATATGTCACTTTTGGGGCTTTTTAGTTTCTTGTCTTAATAAATGACACCAACCCAGAGCAATAAGACACAAACCATCACCTTCTAAGAATTCCAACACGTACTGACAAGTTCAGGTTCCTTCCAGCTGCTAGTGCTCCTTGCCTAGAATGGATTCTGATTTGCTTGTTGTTCTACAGTATTGATTTATTGTAGCGAACTGCTCTTTGCTTTTACAGCCATTTTCCTCAAATGCTTTTTGCAATTACATTTTCTGTTTGATACCCAATTTACCTCATACAAAGTAGCTAATTGTTTAGAGCTACTGGAGTGCCATTACCTCTATTTGTAACCTTTGTTGACTGCGTAAATGTTTTCCAGTGATAGTAGCTACTGAAATATGTGTAGCGACTGCAGTACTGTTTCTCTTTCTGCTTAATGAGTGTGGTGAATCCATTTTTTGCACCCAATTCACTAACTACACTAGGTTAATGGCGAATTTCTGTTTAAGGGGCTTAACTCTGTGATCTTGGTTTTAACATTTATTACTCATCTCACTTATTGCATGTCCTCTCCTCAGTCGAGTGGCGTTCAAAAGACGTGTGTAGGGCGTGCCTTCGTTGACGGTTGGGCATCGAGCTGGCACCTTGGCACCGTAAAAATCTACTGACAATCATTAGCGGACCGGAATTCCGCTGTGGCGACCACTAACTGGGAAAAGCCAAAAGAACAACAACTCATCTCACTTATTTCCAATATACTTGCAGACTATAATTCTCATTTTTGCTGTTATTACCTGTTTTATTTATTTATTTGTTATCAGCTATATTTAGTTGCCTCACTGATGGGTTTTTCATTTCCTTTAAAGCAAGATACTGCTGTGAATTTCTCTAGACGCAACTGAACCTTGCACTATACTAAATTTTGGATGGTAGTTTTACATATGCTTTAAACATCAATATGGTAGTAACATTTTTACTCAGTGGGTTTCATTAATAATTATTTTTTTTTACTTGTATGTCACTGTGTAAAAAGCCTGCTGTTTTGGTATTCTTAAGCCTGTATTGCATTACATCCTGTTAATTTACTTTGTACTCATGCCGTTTTTTTGTACTGAAACCCTTTTATATCTCAACTTCTTTCCCTCCTAATCTCTAATCATCTATCTCTCCATTTCTAGACGAGGCTGGTTTTGTTTTGAACCTTGAGACCTGCTCACACCCTGTCCAGCTGTCTGCATTTCAGAGCCCTGTGATTCCCCCCATGGAGAGCTTGTCAATTCAATTCTACAGACTGTCAGAGGTCTCATCTTAATTTCCTTCTACTTTTTAGTAAAGAATTACAAACAAAACAACACATTTATATCTAGTGACCTTAAAACTCAAAAGTGTTTGTTAGTGTATTTAACCAGTATTCTGCTGCTTTGTAGCATTTGTGCTGTTATAACTCCATCAGAACTGCTCCTTAAGCTGCCCTCCTGCCTCTATCTTTCTTTGCTTGTTTTTCTAACTTACCTCCTTTTGCTTCGATCTCTTTGTCTAGCTTGACCCACTTACAAACCTGAACTCATTCTTCTATGTCTATTATTTCTATACACTGCAATCTGCCTCGTTCTCCTCTCTGCCCTACTACTCACCTGTACATCCCTTTAACTGATAGTTTTTATCACTCTTCTTGCTTCTCTCAGGCTGGTGTAGTCCTGCTCCATTCGCTCTCGCTATGCTCGGGCTCACTCTGCTCCCCTACCCTACTTTACTTACATTTATACTTCACCCTGGTCACTCTTCTCTACTTCCCCAATCCCCAGCTACCTCCTCCATTCTCCTCCCCCCACTCAGCCACTATATTTGCCCCAACGTATCTTCCTCTCTGCTACTGCACTCAATCCACCTTCCATCAAATGTAATACTCCTCCCTCTCTTACACATACTGCCCAACTTTTCATTACTCTACTCCTGTCCTGATCACACTTTATATTCCATTTATTTTTCCCTCCTCTCTATATTCTCACACACCTACTATCTTAGTACCTCCCACTCCAATCTCTCACTAACATGCTGCATTTACTACTTACTATTACACTGCACATCCCTCCATCATACACTACCAGACCTCCACCACAGCCCCACTTTTCCTCACCAAAGTAGCAATTCCCCAGGTCCATACTCTTTCCGTCTATCACCCTCTTTTTTTTTCTCATCACAATGCCTACCTTTATAAAATTAAATACCCCACATCTTATTATCATTCTTCCAAATCTAAACTAAGTCTGACTACCTCTACTCTCTCTTCTCCAATTCCTCTTATTTCTTAAACATTATACTTCGCTCAGGTGATACTCATCCCAACCCAGGCCCTGACACTCACCTCACTCATCTCTCCTCCACAGCAACTTCTCCATTTCCACAAACTAGCCCTCAACATCTCACTGTCCAATCTGCTAAGACTCTTAGAATTATGGTTCTCAATATCCAAAGTAGTCAAAACAAAGTTTCTGAACTGCATTCCTGGCTATCACTTTATACCCCCGATATTTTCTCTCCATCTCTAAAACTTAGCTAAAACCTCACATTACTAATAGTGAAATCTTACCCCCTGGTTAGAATATTTTCCGCCAAGACAGACCTAAGAAAAAAGGTGGAGGAGTTGCTCTGCTATACTCTGTACAACTGTCCATTCACCCTTTCCCTTCACCCCCTCCTTGTTTTCACCCAGCTGAAATACTCATTGTTAACTGCAACCTAAACAAACAAACGAAAATAGCAATTGTCTCCATTTACATACCTCCTGGTTACAATTTTCCTACCCTTGAATGATTCCTTGCTTGAATATCTCAAACTATGTCCCATGAAACCATCATTCTAGGAGACGTTAACATTGACTGGAATACTCTGTGCTCTATCTCTCCAACCTGTAGCATTAACCTATTTACTTTTTATCAACTCATAACCTCTCCTACTCACATAAACTCTAAAAATAACTCCATCTCTATGTTGGACTGGATTCTTACTTCCCATTCTAATCACTATCATAATCCCACTACACTACCTGACTCCCTTAGCGATCACCTCCCAACTTCTATTCAGTGCCACTCCTCGCAAGCTATTAAATCCCAGATATACAGAAACTGCCATAACCTATCCAACTTTGACCCAAATAAATTCAACCAAACACTGTCTTCCATCAACTGGTCCTTCCTTTACAACCTCCTACTTGAAGAAACTCTTCTACAATTTAACAGCATATTTTTAAGCATTCTTAACTCCATGGCCCCCATCAGAAAAATAAGGGTTAAATCTAATTATGCTCCATGGATTACCAAAGATACTCTCTCCCTCATGCAGAAAAGGGACAGTGCCTGGAAATCCTGGAATAATCACAAAACTACCTCAAATCTCCAGCTCTAGAGAGAACTTAGAAATTGTGCTAAAAAACAAATCTACCTTGAAAAAAACTTTTTACCTCAACCATCAAAAAAACCCTCAAACCATCCCCCAAAAATTCTGGTCCACTACCAACAAAATTCTTTACCTTGGTAACCCCCCCCCCCAATCCTTTTCCTAACACCTCCTCTCTCAAAACCGCCACTCTTCTCAACTCTTTCTTCATTAACTCCATACAGAACTTACTTAAACCCAATACTAATCTTATCCCTGACACGCCTCCCCCACCTCCTCATTCCTCTTCTTTCTCCTTTAAACCCATCCCCACCTCAACTATCTGATTCTTCCTCAATAAACTTAAACCTTGTTCCCCCTCTGCAGACAACCTTCCACCTTACTATCTTAAATTACCAGCTTCCTCCATTGCCTACCTAGTTTCTATACTTATCAATCACTCAATAAAAGAAGGTCTTGTCCATATTGTCTGGAAAAAATTCTACATCTTGCCCCTGCACAAAAGAGGAAACTCCACTGACCCTTCAAATGTCAGGCCCATCACTATTCTTTCCTCCATTTCTAAAATTCTCTAAACATGTATATACAGACAGCTCATGTTTTATCTCAACCATGAGAACCTCCTCACCCCCACACAACATGGATTCAGACCTCATCATAGCACAACTACTGCCCTTATATCTTTCACTCAAGCAATCTCCTCATCTCTAGATAACAAATTAGTCTGCTGCCTGTTCCCCAACCTCTCTAAAGCCTTTGATACTGTATCCCACTTTACTATCTTTATTGACAACCTCTACCATTCCTGTCCTCTTTCCACTCTGATTCAATATGCGGATGACTCTGCTATCATCTCCACATCTGATAAACTACCTCACCTACTCACCCTTACTCAGGAAGCTCTACATTCTGTTGAAAAATGGCTCTCTGCTAATCAATTACTACTTAACCCTAACAAAACTAAACCTCTTCCGGCCTAAATCTCTCCAAAATTTCAAAACCTCTTTCTCCATCTCCTCTCTAAATAACATTCCCATCACAGTTGAATCACAAAATAAATTTCTCAGAGTTTACATTGATGATGAACTTAAATTTGACATTCACATTAATAACTGAATAAAAAATACTCACCAAAAACTTGGACTGCTGTACAGAAATAAAAAAATCCTAGCTCCTGAATCCAAATTGCCCTTAACTAAAGCATACCTTCTTTCCACCCTTCTCTACTCCACCCCATTATTCACCCAGCCACAAAAGAATCTGATTACCAAGCTAGAACACGCATATAATAAAATAGCTCGATTTCCCAGTAATCTCCCTTATCGAACACACCACTGTCTTGCCCTAAACGAACTCCACTGGCTTGAATTCCATCACCAAATCCTCCTGCCACAGCTCCATCTGACCCACTTTATCCTTCACCTTCCCCTTGTTTGTCCAGCTCTGACTAATCTTATCTCCCCCTATATCCCTAACCGCAGCCTACGTAGCTCAGACCAACTCTATTGTCTATCTCCAAACCTAACAAAGCCATTAGTAAGATACTCTGTAGCCATGCTGTCACCTCTGCCTGGAACAAGCTTCCTTTATTTACGCACAATTGATAATACTCACAGCTTTAAAATAGCTTTAAAAGAAGATCTGCATTCCTCTTGGATCTGTTCCTGCAGTGACCCCACTTGAAGATCTTCTCCCTTGCCTCTCTCTCAATAGCTAAGGTCCCCTCTTCTTTTTTTGACCTCAACTATTTATTTAACTCTATTTTCTGATCAATGTTCCTTCACATCTAACTTCCCTCCTGTCAATCTCCTCCTCTTCTTCTACCACTAGCCCCCATCTCCTCTTAAGGTTTTACATTGCAATTACTGTCACACTGAATATTACAAATTGTTTTAAATCACTGACATTCTTATTTAGTGTAATATGTTCCTAGGATTTACTTATACATTCTTTTCCTTGTTTTTTATGTATTTCTTACTTCCTTTGTATAAAGACCAATTGTTCTCCTACTTTAATTTTTCTGTATTAATCATGTATTGATTATTATGTAATTGTAGTTTTTCTCCTCATGGCTCTGCTGAAAAAGGGCATCTTGCCCAGTCAGACTAACCCGGTTAACAAATGTCAAATAAATAAATAAATAAATTGCTGCTTGTGAATTAGAGACTTCTGTATTGGGTGCGACTTCAATTAAACCTCTGCTAATAATATTGTCTGCTTGATGGACACTAGAAGTTTACCACACCTGTTTACCTTCCACATTTCTAGGAGCAAATCCATCTGCTAATAAGTACTGTATGTCCTTCTTTCTGAATACCAGAGCACAGAAATGCAAAATATTTGGTAGTTTAGATAACATTACTTAGGCTTTGAATCCTCAGGCTCCAAATACATACTATGTGACTCTGAGAAAAATAATTTTTCTGGTGAGTGCTCCTGGGTAACCCTGAAAAAATAAGCACTTGTGAATAATGGGCTTACTTTGCTAACAAAAACATAAAAATCAACAAATAAATAAAATACTACAAGACAACATCTATTCATGTGGTACATAACCTTCCACCACTGAACTATCAGAATCCACAATATTTTGCAAGAAAACATCCAACTGCAAATGGAACAAATAAAGAATACTTCACCTGCCTTATTATTTTGTTACATATATCACATATGACAATATTTCTAGCATGTAAACCTCTCTAACAAACGGAAGCTGCAGATTCAACATTCTGAGCTGTATTTCACTGCAATCAGAGTTGCTGACAAACCAGAACACATCCAGTGTGTCATTTTCATTCATGTTGAAGGGAAAGAAGCGATCAAAATATAAGATCCTTTCTGTCTTTAGAGGAGGAAAGAGGAAATACTTATGTGCTTCAAGCCAATTTTTAAGCACACCATTCAACAAATAAAAATACCAGCATTTATTCTTTTCTTTAAACCCAATGGCTTCAAAATCAGCAGAATAGCACTTGATTAGACTTAAGTACTGAATTCAAGACTATGAGTGTGATCACATAAATGATTCAGTAATCAGAGACAGTATTGTGTGTGGAATCAGAAATAATCAAGTGAGAGATGGTTTGATAAGGTAAGCAGATAAGATACTGAGGAAAGACATAGATGAGTAGAGCATGAGGGTAGCTTAACATTGGTCCAAAAGTATGATATGAAATATGGTATGAAAACTCAGACATGCTAAACTCACAGCCAAAACTCAACAAAAACTGAATTGCTTTTAAACTATAGCTGTCAAAGTGAAACAAAGTCAACCAACTGCATAAGTAAATATATGACAAGGACATGGATAGGTCCTCAAGATTTCAATAACTGGATCAAAAGGTAAACCTATTAACTTAGCAGCAATACCTACTGTAAATTACTTCTCTGTACTTTCTGATGACACAGGGCTTTTGCAAGTTAAGTTAGATGAATCCAGTCCTATGCTGTGCACGTCTGACACACATCTAGGCAAATATAGACTCCTAGAGTAGGTATTTGGGACCTCATCAGCATAAGGTGTCTTTTGGAGAGTCATAGTTAATACTGAAGAAGGCTGGATGGTGTTCTAAACATTGATGGTATTTTAATTTGGGCTACAAATAAACTGGAAAGCAATTTCTGATTACAATAACTGACATACTGAGAAAGAAAGAGTTAAATGTAACAGAAGTTAAAGTGAAAACTATGTAATCACCACATTACATGGACCATATCTTATCATCTATAGGGAATTCAGTTCTTACATTTAAAGTAAGGGCAAAGGTACATAAAGCAAAGGAAAGCTATAGCAATTGCAGTACTCTTCTGTAAGGGAACTTAGCAGAGAGAGAGAGCTTTATGTCATGTGATACTGCTAGGCCAATCTGTAGTAAATTGTTATGTTGCCATCTTGTTCATAGCTTCATAGGTTCATAGGTTCATACTAGGCTATCTGCCCTAGGGCATTTATAAGCCTAGCCAGAGTGTGTTTGGCTTTCGCCACCCATTTTAAATTAATTTTGCAATGCCTTTTTTTGAGGTTAGTATACTGTGCCCCTGTCTAACAGTGACACAGAAGTGATAGCCGGGGTAAACCTACGATCTCCCATCCACTCATCAAGATTCCTCTTGAAGAGAGTCAATGTGGGACTCTGCCTAACCTGGACTGGGATTTTATTCCAGAGTGAAGGGAGCCTCTGGGTTATGAATCTGTCCCTCCAGCATGTCCTATTTATTTCAGTGCTGAGGTTCAAGTCTCTCGAGCAAGTAGCTCGATGGGATTTGGATTTTCTGAGGTGCAGCATGTCCATTAATTCCGGGTTGGACATGGCTTTATACGTCAGGCACAGATCGCCTCTGAGCAGGCGGTATGCCACTGAGTAGAGCTGGAGTTTCTTTAACCGGGCAGCATATGGCATCTGTTTGAGCCCTTTGATCCTCTTGGTGAGGTACTTTTGGGGTCTTTCCAGTTGCTGCAGGTGTCTGGTAAGGTACATCCCAAAAGGGGCATTGTACTCAATTATGGGCCTGATGAGGGATGAGTAAAGAGATACGATGACCTCCACTGATCTAGATGTGAATCCCTTCATGATTAGGTGGGCTATATAAAATGTTTTTCTAACCACTTTGGCCACGCGGTTGTCAAATGAGAGATTGCTATCAACTTGGGTCCCCAGGTCCCTAATGACTTCTTCTGTACTTAATGGATTACCACCTATGTGGTAATTTGTGGGCACTTTGTTTTTGCCAAAGGGGATGACTATATACTTTTTGGTGTTTAGCTTGAGGCCATGGCTCTGGCACCAGTTGTCTGTTTCTATGAGGCCCTTTTGGAGGATGCTTGTGTTGGCTGGAGAGTTGATTATGGTGCCCAGTTTGCAGTCATCTGCGAACTTGGTCAGCCACAGTCCTTCCGTGTTGGCCTGTACCACCGAGAAATATATACCGAACAAGAGAGTTCCCAGGACTGAGCCTTGTGGGACGCCACTTGTAACTGGTTTGGAGTCTGACATGGCTCCAGCAATTCTAACCATGTGGGTTCTGTCCTTGAGCCAGTTTGCAACCCATCCAGTGACATAGGGGTTTATATTTAAGCTGGTGAGCTTATCTATAATGCCCGAGTGGGGTATTGTATCGAAGGCTTTTGCGAGGTCCAGGTAGGCTGTGTGGACCACCTTCCCTCACAATGGCCTTGGTGACTGTTTCAAAGAAATCAACCAGGTTTAAGAGGCAGGATCTGCCCTTAACAAAGCCAAACTGGGTAGGATCCAGTGTCTGTAGGTCCCCAATATCTTTATTTATGAGGTCCATGATGATCCTTTCCATAGCTTTGCAGACCAAGCTAGTCAGGCTTATGGGGTGATAGTTTCCAGGATCTGTTGAGGCACCACCTTTGTGGAGAGGGACCACTGTTGCTGTACGCCACTCTTTGGGTACATATCCTGTAGTAAGGCTAAGAGTGAACAGTAGTTTTATGTTTGGGTTTAGCTCTTCTTGGAGTTCATGTAGGACACAGCCCGGGACACCATCTGGTCCCATTGATGCTGTGTTTTTTGCTTTGGAGAGGGCGGCTCTTACCTGAGCATCTGAGATGTCAGGGGGGCAGCACTCTGTTGGGATAGATATTTGCCCTTTTGGTGGGGAGAGGGAGGAGAAGTTTGCACTGAACCTGTCAGCTAGGATGTTGGCAATGTCTGTGGGCTTGGTGTATTTTTTGTCATTTTGGACTAATTCTGAGCATATCTGGGAATTCCCACCCAGGTTCCTAACATAACTAAAGAAAGCCTTGTGATTATCCTTAGTGTCCTGTGCAATTTTTCTCAAGAAGCTGGCCTTAGACGATTTTATGAGTGCCCATAGTTTTTGCTAATACTGATCAGAGATGCCTTCCCTTTTTGGGATTTTGCTCTATCATGTAGTAGCTTCCTCCTTCTATTGTATAGTTTGTTTATGGCTGGGGTCCACCAGACAGGACGCCTGCCTTTGGAGGATTGGGTCTTGGTTTTATTTGGGATTGCATGATCCATGCATTCCTGAAGGTGTTCATAGAATGCGTGTATAAAGGATTCTGCGGTCTGGGCAGTATTTTCCACAGGCCCGGGGGCTTTGAAGGATTTCGCCTCGGTTTTGAGGCATGTGAAATTTGCTTTAGAGAAGTTTTTCACTGTGGTTTTCTGGGCAGGGGGTGGGGTCGGGATGTGAATATCCAGTGAGATTAGTTTATGGTCTGATCTTACCAGTGAGGGATACACTTCTGGTCTGGAGCATAGTGTCCCCATGTTGGTGATGATCAGGTCCAGTATGTTTTCCCCTCTTGTGGGAGTGGCAACAAGTTGTTCCATAGCATTTGAGTTTATAAATTCTAGGAACCTTTGGGCTAGGGTGTTGGAGCTAGAGTAATGCTCCAAGTCTATGTTTGGGTAGTTGAAGTCGCCCAATATAATGGTGTTTGGAGAGACCTTCATATTTTCCAGTATTTTCAGGAAGGCCAAGTGGGGTTCCTGTGTTTGGGAGGGTGGTCTGTAGCAGGCTATAAACTGGAAGGCAGTTTTACCCACAGTTAGTTGCACATGGATAGTCTCTGATGCTTCGTGCTGTGCCACCAACCTGGAGGTGTGGGTATCTTTGACGAATATTGATACTCCCCCTCCTTTTGTGGTTCGGTCCAAGTTTTGGGGCCGAAAATCATGGTATGAGGTATAACCTGGTAGTGCTGGGGTGCTCTCGGGAGCCTTGAACCCGGTTTCTGTTACTGCACAGATATCGATGTTCTCCATGCTAAGGAGAGTTTCAAGTGCGTGCATCTTGAGGTTTAGACTTCTGGCATTGAGTAGCATTACTCTTAGTTTCTTGTAACTGCTGCCTGTTACTGTTAGAGTCCCCCTGGGATGGGTATTAGCGTCACTCATTTATTATCTTTGAGAATAAGATGGTCTATAATTGTGAAGAAAAAAAGTGATCCAGAATGCATCCTTTTCGTACATAATACAATCAAAGCAGTCAGCATATACCACTATGGATATTCTTCATATTATTTGCTATTATCACTTAACAATTGCTACTCAATGACTACTCCTAACTAAGCAATGGCTTACTGATGAACCCTAATGCAATATGCTTAGATTAATTTGAGTAAATATATAGTTACCTTTGTTTTTATATCCCTATGTATATATACTGTTTATCTTTCTCTGCAAGTGCTAGAACGTATTGTACTAAATTCTGTGTTATGTTATGAATATTTTATATGAGCTTTTCTCCTTAGGCCTCTGCTAAAAAGTGATTATATGTCCAGTCAGACTTTACCGGTTATCAAGTGGAGTAAATAAAAATAAAATAAATAAATAATCCAGGTTTAATTTACTGCAATTGCAGATTCTTATTGGACTACACCTTAATAATACTATGGTGATGGGTAAACTGGTGAAATATAACAAAGATCAGATGCATGCCTCTAGGACTGAAATTGAGCAAGTTAATGATTCTAATCATCTTAAGGCATGCGTGCTTTGGTTTAGGTCAGAGCCTGTATGACAGCATTGCTATTAAAATTGACAGACATTTCATTACTATGTATAAAAAGTCAAACTGCCACAGTAGAAGGAAAATTCTTTATTGCATGGACAAAGTGAGCGCTTTCACGACCTTCCAAGTTGCTTCATCAGACTTAATAAAACATCCCATGCCTTCCTTGATATATATACTTTCAAAGTGACCAATCAGTTAAGACAAATAAATTAAATATTTATATCAGATTCAATTAATTTAAAAAACAGTAGAAAAACATAAATAGACATAAAACTGTTAAAAGCAGTATGCAAGTTCAAATGTGAATGCCTATAGAACCATGTAGAAGGGAATTAGTGCTTTAAGGCTCTTGCCTTTAAAAAATGGTTTCAAAGAAACAGCTTCATTAATGTCTGGGGGTTTGTCTGCATTTAATTGCAGAATCCATTTTTGCTCAGCCACTTCTGTTCTGTTTCTAATGTCACCCCCTCTGATATTTTCTTTCAGAACTTCTAAAACTAAAAATTTAAAACATGGTGCACCCTTTCAGCTTCTACATGTTTAGCTAGGGCACTACTCTTCTTTTTTGTTTACTTGTTGTTGTTTGTCTTTCGGCTTTTCCCAGTTAGGGGTTGCCACAGCAGAACTCCGGTCTGCTAATGATTGACAGTTGTTTTTTATGGTGTTGAGTTGCCAGCCCGATGCCCAACCTTCAACGAAGGCATGCCCATTCAATGCATGTCTTTCAAACGTCCACTCGACCTCAGGGAGGACATGCAGACTCCACACAGAAGGCACTCCCAACCCAAGCCGAGAATCGAACGGGCGAACCTCTTGCTGTGAGGTAACAATGCTACTGCTGCACCACCGCGGAAGTTCTCTTTTTTGTTTACTATGTCCCTCATATGTTCTAAAATGCATTCTTTGAGCATTCTATTAGTCTTGCCCACATAAAAAACTTTACAATACTGGCAAAAACTAAGATTGACTATATTGCTAGTCCTGCAGTCTGAATAGAAATTAAATTCAATTCTAAACTTTTGCTGTGGATGTACAAAGGTGCTACATGAGAAAATGTACTTACAAGCTCTGCCGTTCCTGCACATATATGTCCATATCCTATCTGATGTGTTCAGGGACTTACGTGTCTGGGTTTTATAACATAACTGCCTTTTAAGTGACTTTTTGTTTGTAAATGAGAAGTGAGGTCCAGAGTCTATGACGCCTTCAAGTTCTTTAGTGTCTAATAATATGTTCCAGTTCTTCCTAAATATATCACAAAATTGACTGACATCACTTGCATATGTAATGGGGACCTGAGTTTCTCATCCCTGGAGTCAGTTTCAGGGTTATCTCTTGTAGTTTATTCTGAGAAGTAAGGTCTGCCCTTCCCTTGACGTTCTTGATATACTCCTTCTATGGTGGTGTCTATTTCTGTCTGGTTATATAATCTATCAACTAGTTCCCCTCTTAACACTTCCATGGACCTTTCCAACTCATCATTTTTACTATGTAATCTTGAGGCTCTCAGGAACTGCCCTTTCATAACATTTTTGCTAACATGTCTTGGATGCAAGCTGTTTTTATGTGATACGGAATTCTTTCTACTTGGTTTTCTATACAGGCTAGTAGCCATCTGCCCCATTTCTGATTTTTTCACTAGAACATCAAGGAATTCTATCTGTTCATTTGAGTACTTACAGGTAAATTTTAAAAATGGTAATGTTGTGTGTAGGTACTCTAAGAATCTACCCAGCATCTCCTCTGAAATCATTTTTAAAGGCAAGAGCCTTAAAGCACTAATTCCCTTCTACAGAGTTCTATAGGTATTCACATTTGAACTTGCATACTGCTTTTAACAGTTTTATGTCTATTTATGTTTTCTTCTACTATTTTTAAATTAATTGAATCTGATATAAATATTTAATTGTTTGTCTTAACTGATTGGTCACTTAGAAAGTATATATACATATATATATATATATATATATATATATATATATATATATATATATCACTTTGAAAGTATATATATATCAAGAAAGGCATGGGATGTTTTATTAAGTCTGATGAAGCAACTTGGAAGGTCGTGAAAGCACTCACTTTGTCCATGCAATAAAGAATTTTCCCTCTACTGTGGCAGTTCGACTTTTTATACATACTATTGGCTCTGAGGTGATGACTGAGCTGTTCATCTGGTACCTGTGTTTTGTCTTTCTCTTAGACATTTCATTACCTTTATATTGAAGAAAAGGAAAAAGTCAGACAGAAACATTATTATAGTGTTTCAACCCCCAAGGTTGTTTCCCTTGCTAACATTCCTCCTCAGGCTCCGACAGTTGGTAACTAGGTTAAAGAACTGGACAATTTTAGCAACAATGTCACCAGGTCTGTACCTCATCGAAGCCCTGTTAATATTGGTTCATCTGTGGCTTTAAATGAGAAGCCGTGGTGGTGCAGCGGTTAACGGTGTCACCTCACAGCAAGAGGTTCTCCGGTTTGATTCTCGGCTGGAGCGCCATCTGTGTGGAGTCTGCATGTCCTCCCCACGGTTGAGTGAATTTAAAGACATGCAGATAGGTGGAAGCATGTGTGGGTGTACCTGCTTTGAAGACTGGGTGCCGAGCTGGCAACTCGACACTGTAAAAATTCACTACCAATCATTAGTGGACCGGAGTTCTGCTATGGCGACCCTTAACTGGTAAAAGCCAAAAGACAGTGTGGCTTTAAATGAGAATGAAGGCGGTAATGACCAAGGTACTTTGGCTAGCTCATCTTCGGTATTTGTTCAGTTGGGGGCCGGGCCCAAGATGCAAGAACCTGGAAAAGTTCAAACGACCAACCATGGCAAGAGAAAGGGGAGGGACAGATGAAGAGGCTGGTGATTAAAGCATGCCCACTTTTTAATCTATCTGGGAAAAAGTATTTCTGACTGTGAACTGGACATTTTGTCTAAAGGATTCTCTTTTATATCAGCCAGCAGGGCTAGATCTACTGAATGAATTATAGATTTCAAACTATATGTTAGAAAATTAAATTTAAAATACATAAGAAACAACCACCAGCCACTACCAGAACCCAGGTTCACAAATAATAACCAAGCAGATAATTCCAAAAAAAGTAGCTGGACCCAGGAAAAGACGAATACTCCAGTGTTTCAAAAAGTCCAATCGTTTATTCAAGTGCATAAGTGCTTTCTCAGATAAAGTGCTTCTTCAGATACAACACAGTAAATTACTATCACTCCTTAAATACTCCAGCCTTACATACTTAAATCACATGATCAATTAAAACTCAAACACCATAAATATATGTTTAAACTACATTTTTGAAATTAAATTTAAAATATATTCTTAATGACATTTGTGTTAATTCTGGTGAACTTATATCTGTTGTTAAAAAACCTAGTACCTATAATCTTTTGTTAATGCTATGATCAAGACAAGGCCTGAACGTAACAAAAAGAAGACCTATTAATTTACCTAGTTATAAAGAACTACATTTTATGAAGGCCAGTAAGGGCTGTGGCCTTCTGATTATGGAGCAACAAGATTATAAGAAGGCTTTGTTAGACATGCTCTGTGATGTCAAACATTATAAAAAAGCTTCTTTATATCAAGTTAAAAGAAGTTTCATGGAATTAGATTCTGTCTTTTAGTTATTTAATAATAGATATATCGACTATTTGGTCTTTGCGTTCTTAATGGTTTGTCCACCCTGAGATTGGAAATATATTTGTCATTCCTAAGATCCACAAGGATCCGGTTCATCCACCTTTTAGACTGACAGTTGCTTCCCCAAGACATAAAACCACTTCAGTTTCACAGTTTTTAGATACGATTTTTAATCCCATAGTTCAAAAAAGTGATTCTTTTGTCAGGGATTCCTGTTTTTTTAAGCAAGCTCAAAGACTACACTTTTACTGGAGAAGAAAATCTACTGGGTACTGTGGACATTGTGTCTTTATATACTAATATAGATAAGGTAGAAGGGTTGGATTTTACGGGGGGTCTATATCATAGGTTCATAGGTTGGTACTAGGCTATCGGCCCTAGGGCCTATACAAGCCTAACCATAACAATTCCCTGGCTATTTCTTCCCACAGTATTTACATCCCTGGACCCCCTGTCTAGCAGGGTGACTGACGTGATCCCGGGAGTGAATTTTCTATCTCCCATCCAGTCATCAAGGTTCCTTTTCAAGAGGGCCAAAGAGGTGCTCCGCTTGACATGTATGGGCAGTCTATTCCAGAGTCTGGGGAGTCTCTGGGTCAGGAACCTATCCCTCCAGCATGTTTTGTTCATTGTGATGACAAGGTTTAGATCCCTGAAGCGTATGTCTCTGAGGGATTGGGATTTCTTTAAGTGTAGCATTTCCAACAGCTCTAGATTTGACATGGCCTTGTATGTTAAGCAGAGATCACCTCTGAGTAGACAATATGCAACAGAGTATAGGTGGAGTTTTTTTAGATGGTCAGCATAGGGCATCTGCTTTAGGCCTGTGATTCTTTTAGTCAGGTATTTCTGTGGTCTTTCCATTTGTGCAGATGTCTTGAGAGGTACATACCAAATGGGGCATTGTATTTTATAATGGGCCTAATGAGGGATGAGTACAGTGGGACACTGACCTGCTTTTTTTCTGGATGAAAAGTCCTTAGTGATGAGGTGTACCACATAGAAGGATTTCCTGACTGTTGAAGTGATGTGGTTATTGAAGGTGAAACCACTGTCCACCTGTGTCCCTAAGTCTCTTATCACACTTTCAGTGTTTAGTGTACTGCCACCTATGTGGTAATTCATGGGTACATGTTTTTTTCCCAAAGGGGATAACTATACATTTCTTGGCATTGAGAATATCCACATAATTTGGGGACTCAATAATGCTCCCAGTTTGCAGTCATCTGCAAACCTTTTTAGCCAGAGTCCCTTAGTGTTGGCCTGTACTTCAGAGATGCCAAACAAGAGTGGTCCCAGGACTGAATCCTGAGGTACTCCACTTGTCATTTATGTGGAGCTGGATTTGGAGTCAGCTACTTTGGGTTCTGTCAGTAAACAAGTTGGCACCCCATCGAGTGACATAGGGATTAATGCCCAGCTTTGTAAGTTTATCTATGATTCCAGAGTGGGGGATGGTGTTGAAGGCCTTGGCAAGGTCCAGATAGGCTGTGTGGACCACCTTACCCTTGTTCATGGCTCTGGAGACTGATTTGAAGAAGCTAATCAGGTTCAGGAGACAAGATCGGCCCTTCACAAACCCAAACTGGATGGAGTCCAGTGTTTGAAGGTTGCCAATGTCTTCGTTTATAAGTTCCATGAAAATACGTTCCATGGCCTTGCAGATAAGGCTCATCAGACTGATTGGGTGGTAGTTCCCGGGATCCAAGGTGGATCCCCCTTGTGGAGTGGGATAACTGTAGCTGTGCACCACTCAGTGGGCACGAAGCCTGATGGTGCGGCTATGATTAAACATGACACTTAGGTGAGGTGCCGGTTCATTTTGTAGTTCATGACCGCAAAAAACCCTTTCAGTGAACGGCTCTTTGCCAAACACTACCAAGCGAAATCTAACTCCCCTGAATAGCCATCTCAGTGAAATTTTTCCTAGGGAAAAAATGCTTGGCCAACCACAAACCCGACAAAATTTAAAACCCTCCAAAGTGGAGGCCTTCACCCCCCCCCACCCCCCCAACTAAATATACTAACTCTGAAGTTGACTACAGTGGGGAAAAGGGAAAATTCCTGATGATGTCCAAGCGTGTTTTTCCTCTAGGACAAAATTCACTGAAATGGCCGTTTGAGGGAGTTTGATTTCACTGTGTAGCATTTGCCAAAGGGACATTCACTGAAAAGGGTTTTCGTGGTTGTGATATAGACCCACTTAAGGGAATACGCCAAACTTGATGCAATTACCATTAATATAATTAAAACCCTCATGGGGTTGGTCTTGTGTAATATTTTTTTTTGTTTTTGATAAGGACATCTATCAATAATTAACAGGAGTAGCCATGGGTGCCAAAGTGGCACCAGCCTTTGCTGACATCATTTTATGCTGGTTGTAAAGTATGATTCTTACATACCTTCCTTCATATAAATATGTGATCTATTACTGTAGGTACATCAATGATTTATTTTTTATTTGGAAAGGTGACTCACAGGCTTTTCGGTCTTTTTAAAAGAGATAAATGAAAGTATTGGATATCTGACATTTACTTTACGGGATTTGACTAACAATGTCATTTTTTAGATATAAATATTCAAGTTGATGTACCTAACAGATGTTTTTATAGATCCATACATCCTAAAAATACATTCACTAATAACTACTTATATTATACCAGTTTTTATCCTAAATTTATGAAGTTGAATGTTTTTGGGGAAAATTACCAAGGCTAGCAGATTGGTTGGTGAGGACCAACATTTTTATAAAAAGGTGGATTTTATTACTATTCTATTTGTGGATAGAGGGTATCCCTTACCAGAATTGCAGAAAATTGTTCAAGAGGTTTGTTACAAAAGGTTGAGTGATTTTCCTCCTATTCTTAGGCAAGGAATTGATTTACATAAAATAAGAAGGTGTAGGGACATTAATGGTGATCCCAAAAGTTTGGCCATGGCTGTGCCCATGGCCATGTATTCCCACAGTATTCACAAGATTGTAAAAGGTAATTGGAGAATTATTGCTGGTAATTATGATTTGGTTAAGATTTTAGGTAAAGAAGCTAAGTTTATTAAAAAAACACATAATTTAAAGACCTTGTTAGAGTTCCACCCTATTTCAGGATTTATTTATAATATTCACAAAAAAGGGACATATTCCTGCTGTGTTTGGAAACAATGTAGGTACATTTGTAATTTCAATAGTGTCCACATTTTTCCTCTTAATACCTTTTTTGAAACTAAAAGCTACTATGCAATATTTTCAGTACAAACAGAACACACAAGGAACAAGGTTAGTTACTATCCTGATAAAACAATCAGTAGCTTTGCAGTCCGCACTGCACAATTTGGTTATTATTTTATTTATTTATTTACTTACTTACTTACTTATCTATTTATCCTTGGTCGACTGTATTAGTCCCACTAGGCTAGTGGACACTTTTCAGGGGAGACCTGAGGTAGTATTTGTACTACTAGAAGAACATTTGTGCAAGGCATCAGGGAACTTCCCATACTCATTAAGAGAGCACTTTGTCCATTCCTAGTGCAGTGGAAGCTGAGAGAACAGCACTCAATGAAATACAAGATGTGGACAGCACATAGGTAAATTCTGTTGCAGTGTCTAAAGCAATACCATGATTCTAAAAACTTTTTCAGCAGAATTTATTTGTTTCATCAGAAGCAAACATGCAATGATGGATGTGTTATTAGTTTCCTCCCATCAGGAGGGTTGTGGGATGATATTTCAGGTGAATTGTTGATGCAGACTGAGCCAGAGTATAGAAAAGATGCTTCTTAAGGTGAAAGTATGGACAGAATTCACTCAGAGGAATTGGAAGCTATTTGAAAGATCTCCAGACAAAAGAAATTGTATGAAGAGACTGTTAAAGAAACTGCAGGGAAAGTGATGGCAGATAAATAGAGGAAAGGAAATGTCAAAAATCAAAGGAAATTTATGGGGGTATTCAGAAAAAGGAAAAATAAATGGACAGGTATGACATTCGGGATAATTTAATGGTCCCATTGGGAGAGAAGATTCGGGAGATAAGAACTTTTATTCTTGTTCATAAAAAGACTTTTTGTAAAATTATGTTTGAGACTGGTTCCATTCTGGAAATTTGTTTGGGGGTAGTATGAGAAGAAAAAGAACTGCAATCCATGGAATTCTTATGTGGTTTAAACATTTCACAGATAAAAAAAGATACATGTTCAATTTCAAACTAGAGACTTTAAAGAGACATTTAAGCAAACTTTGGAAAGAAGTTATGGACATTACCAGAGTATATGGTAACAGATGATTATGGACTGGCAGACAGGGCTGTCATATTGTACTGAAAATGGAAAAAGAAAAAAAAAATGCACATATTCCTAGTATGATAAATGTGGCGAGTAACAGATGTATTATAAAATATTGGGGACAACCAATTTTTTGTCTGTAGAAAAGATGATTATTTCATAATAAATTTTGATAAGAGGAAATGTTATATCGCTGGAGAAATGGGTCATGATGCAAAAAAGGTGTGAATGTAAATGTAATAAATGTAACCAAATTAGGCATTTATAGATGCATTGTTACCTAGAGAAAAAGGATGACGAAGAAGAAAACAAACATGAGGATTGTATACAAAGGGAAGAAACTACCCCAATAAAAGATAAAGAAGATATGAAGAAATAAGTTCAAGGTGACAATAAAGATAAGGATAAAGAGAAAAATGAAACAGGAGGTTCTGAAATAAGTGATAAGGAAGACATAAATTGGAAAATAGTGAAAGGTAAAAAGAATTATGTTGGCAAAAGAGTAAGATACAAAAAAAGAAAGTTTAAAGTTGTAAATACAGAAGAGGGGAAAAAAGGAAATATATTATGCAAATTAGATAATTTATTCAAATTGTCATAATTTCTGGGAAGCTCCAACACAGACATGATGACAATCTTAGAGTGCTTTCAATAAATGTAAATAGCATCAAAATATATGTAGCAGAAAAGGCATTCTAATCTGGTGTGGTAATTCTGATGTTGACATAAAAAAATGTTATGACATGAGAAGAGAAATTGTAAACAAACAAACTTTGGGGAGGTGATACACTATGGAACTTAGGGAAGGAACTATGTTCAGCCATAGTTGCACTTTGTAGAAGGCAGTAAAAATACTGAAGATAAAATTGGCAATGATGGGAAGATTAACTATTGTAGATATTAGTTGGCATAAACAGATATATAGAATTATAGCACTGTATGCTTATGCTTATGCACAAGTAAAGAAAGGGACTTTTTATTTCATAAAAATTTGGATTATATAGTAACTAATATGAATATAATATCAACATGAGATTTTTATTGTGATTTGAGAGGAAACAAAGAAGAAGAGAAGAAATGATGTTAAGAAAAATTTTGAAGATATAAAATGTGTCAATTTAAAGATTTGGAATAATAATTTGTGGACATATATAATATCACAAGGTTTAAATATAGCTTAGAGATAAACAATTATAAAATTCTTGTCAGATCACTCAGCCATTTTCATAGAAATACAAGAAAATAAGGAGTATGTAAGAATGGGAAAGGGAATAAATGAGAAATGATAGAATAAAAATGGAAAAGAATAAGTATGTGTTTATGGAAAGATCACATTTCCAGTAGAGTTTGTTACAAAAATTGGTCTGAGTGGTGGCTAGCTTTAAAAGAAAAGCACAAGAAATTTATTTTTAGAATGGCAGTCAGATGTAAGAAAATGGAGCAAATAAATTATAAAACAAACATGTATGGATGCTTTAAATGATTTAGAAAGGAACAGTAGTGAATATTATATAATAGAACAAAGACTTTATTTAAAACATCAAGATAAAACCAACTTATTATTTAAGCAAATATATTTATGCAAGGTAAAAAAAGAGAAGTATCAGCTTCCTTGAGTAGTATAGTTAAAGAGAATACTAGTGTAATGAGAGAAATGAAAGATGACAGAAGAGAAGTAAGAAGAACTCAGGAACAAATTATGAATATCATAATAAATTATGTAAAGAAAATATTTCAAGATAGGAAAATGTGCAAACAAATGAATGACGTTAAAATTTGACAGAACAAGAAAATAAAGAATAGGAAAATGAGATTTCCTTCTATGAATGAGGTAAGGCACTTAACCATGTTAATTTATATTCAGTTTTGAGATCAAATGGAATAGGATACCAATTTTATAAGAATGTTATGAATTGGCAGAAAAAGTATTTCTTAAAAGTTATGAATGAGTGGTTAAAGTTTTTATGAATAAATATTTATGCAGTGGTATACTTTAAATTTGTATCGAAAAGGGAATATAAAAATAAAATTGAAGATTGGAGACCTATAGTATTAAACAACAGATTTTTATGAAAATAATTCAGAAGAGAATAGAAGGTAAAATGAATAGTATCATGGAAAATAGCATTGATAGTTTAAATAATAAGGATGTCAGGAATTATATTATTCATAGTAAGGGAAATTTTGGACAATATTATAAACAGGACTGATGACACCAGAATCATGATAAGAGATTTAAATAAAGCTTTTCATATTGTATAACATGAACCTTTGAGGGCAATTATGGAAGTGTATAACATTAGTTATAAAATTAAGACTATATCTTGTTCTGCATATAATAAAAATAATGTAAGAATTTTAGTGACTAGATGGGTAACCAAAGAAATAGATATAAATAATGGTATACATTAGGGGTGTCCCATGAGTAGTATACTATTTGCATTAGTTATGAATGTATTAGTCAGAGATGTAAATTTGCACATGAGAGATGCTACTTACAATACTACTGAAAGTATAAAAATTCCAGTTGTGTTTACTAAGGCATGTTTACTTATGCAGATGATATTATATAGATTATGAAAAACAAAGTCAGGATGAAAGAAGTTATATGCTATATACATCAATGTTTAAACATTATAGGCATGACTTTAAATAAAAAATAGTAAAGGATTGGGTGATATAGTAAAAATAGGAGGATTATCTTTCTCAATAAATGAAATCTATGTGAATAAGATATTAGGGTATAAATGAAACTGAGGAACAATGGGATAGGATACTATATGAAGAAAAGCAGCTTTAATATTTTTGGAAAGCATATAAGCTATCAATTAATAAAACATTTATTTGATTAATTCAGTTATATTGGGAAATACTGCATATTTAGCTAGTATTATACATTGCCAATAAGTTATGAAGAAATACTAAAAGTACTTTTTTTTTCTTTTATATGAGGTACAATACTTAATCCAGTTAAGACAGGAATCATACATGAACAAGGAAGATGGAGGTTTAGGACTAATAAACCCAAATGTGTGTGCTGCTTCTATGAATTTGTATAAAGTTTTGTTTAAATGCTACAAATGAAAACTTCATACTAAATTTACTAAAGTCCAAATATAAGCAGCCCTGGGATATGTTAAAAACATTTAAAAGAGGAAAAGCATGTTTAAATGAAATAATGAGATGTTATCAAGAAAAAAAGATTTTATGGAAAATAAAAATTGAGAAAATAGAAAATGAGATTAAAGACTGGTGTAAAAATATCATGATACAATATTATCATTGTGTTAATTATTGGACTGAGCTAGTAAATGAATAAGTTAAAATTATAAAAGTACAAAAAGCGTGGTGTAATAAATAAGTAGAATGTCAAGATTTTTTATGGAGATTAATGATTAATAAATTACCAGTAAAGGGAAATATGCCATATAAAAATCAATGAAAGAGATTGTATATATTGTGGTAATGAAGAAACTGCAGAACATGTTTTCTTAAAATGTATAGGATTTGTAAAATTGAGTAAAGAAAATGTCTTTAATAATATAAAGGAGGTAAATGAAATAAATAAGGATATGATTATTTATGGATATTAAAGACATAAAAATAAGGAATATGTTAGTAAAACAGATAAAAGATTATTTTATGTTGTATGGACTATTTGAAATTAAAAGCTAAATGAAATCATGTTTAATGGTAAATGAAGACTAGCAGTAATTTTAAGAAAAATTAGATGGTGGTTGTGGAAAAAAGGAGTGGGGTTCAAATAAGATAATGAATGTTTAACATAATAATAAAAAGTAATATATATAAGATTTTATTACAAAAATGAAAAGGGATGGAAACTTGCATACTGCATACATTTGTAAATTTATAAATAATATTTTACATGACTTTTTTTAAATAAAGAACCCCTATTCATAAGTCTGGAGCAGACAAGTGAGCATACATGTCCTATATCTAGTGCAGTTGTAGTATCTAGGAGGAAGGTGCATGATGTAGAGAAGATGGCAGAAGGCATGGAGGCAAGCAGTGTTGTGGAGAGTTATAGTAAAATTGTTGATGTTTCTGAAGTAATTTTTCAGCAAAAGTTGTTTGCTGAAACTAAAAAAGAGGAGTCACAAAGAAAGCTTGTGTAATTACAACTCTCCAGTCAGGAGGGTTGTGGCTTGATATAATGAAAGAAAAGGTGCTGCAGGGTGAGCCAGAAAATTAAGGAGATGTTTCCTGTGGTGACATCATGGATAAAATACAAGGAGATGAAGCAGAATCTATCCTGAAAATGTTGGTGTAAAGGAAAGAATATCTTAGGCCGAAAAAGTGAAAGAAGGCACCAGGTGAGCAATAGAAAAAAGAGAATGCAGAACAGAACATGAGGCAGAGGTATGTGATGAGGATTCAGAATAATGAAGAAAAATAACTTCATAGGTATGAAGTTTGGGACAAGTTAATTGTTCCCTTGAGTGGCAAACCCCAGAAGGTAAGAACGTTTATTCTTAAAAAACAAAGAAACATTTTGTGACATTATCTTTGAGACTGCTTTTGCAATGGGAATTTTCCTTAGGAAATATGAAAAAAAGAACTGTGATCTTTGGAACTTATATGTAATAAAAGCATTTAACAGGGAAACAAAAAGATTCATTTGCAATTTCAAGCAGAAGTAGAAAGAGAGACTTTAAAAGGGCATTTGTGATGTTTCTGTAAAGTAGTACTGGACATTGCAAAGATTTATGACAAAAGGGTTTATGAACTGATGGTTGGAAATGTAATGCTGTGCTAAAGACAGAAATGGACAAAATCATACATATCCCAAGTATGACAAATGTTGAAGGAAATAACGTTGTGGTAAAATACTGAGGACAGCCCAAAAACATGGTTTGTGGAAAAGAAGGACATTTGATAAATAACTGACAAAAAGAAATGTTATATCTGTGGGAATCTCGGGTCATGATACAACAAAATGTGAACTAAAGTGTTATAAATGTAACAAAATTTTGTATTTATGGATGGACTGTAAGACTGAAAATAATAATAATGAAAGAGAAGAAAAAGAACAAAGAGAAGAAATGTTAGCAATAGGTGAAACAGAAGATAAACTGGATAAAGAAGACAAAGAGGGAGGAAAAAGGAAGTAATGAAAGAAGGTTCTTAAATAACTGATGAGAAAGATATCAATTAGGAAGTATTAAAAAAGAATTCCATAGGAAAAGAAAATGTAAAAGGATAAGTATAAAAGAAAAAAAGAAAAAAATGGATAAAAAGTAAAATAAGATTACAATTTCTAGAAAGTTAAAGAAAGGGGAAAGCAATACTTTGAGTACTTTCTGTGAATGTGAATAGCAGTAAAAATATAGTAAGGAGGCCAGGAGTTTTGTAATGATGCAATAAATGTGATGTAGATGTAATTGTTTTAGAAGATACAAGATTCTTAAGTGAGGAAATATTAAAAACAGAAACATTATAGGGGATATATAATTTAGAATTTGAGAAATGACCAGTGTTCGAGAATATAATATTTTTGTAAAAATACATTAAAAATATTATAGGTTCATAGGTAAGTACTAGGCTATATGCCCAAGGGCATTTATAAGCCTAGTCAGAATGTGTTGGCTTTCGCCACCCCCTTAGATTAGTTCTCTGTGCCTCTGTCCAGCACAGCCATCAGCTCCCTGAGCCACTGACCAGTAGAGTCATTAGTTCCCTGTGCCACTGTCCAGCAGAGCCAGTGCAGTGATCCCCAGGGTAAATTTTCTGTTTCCTATCCACCCATCAAGGTTTCTCTTGAAGAGTGTTAATGAGGGGCTCTGCCTGACGTATATTGGAATCCTGAGCCAAAGCATGGGGAGGGGTCTCTGGGATAGGAATCTATCATTCCAGCATGTCCTATTTATCGTTGTGGTGAGGTTTATATCTCTAGAACGTGTGGCTCTCTGGGATTTTTTTTTTTTTTTTTAGGTGGAGCATGCCCATCAATTCTGGGTTGGACATGGCCTTGTATGTCAGGCAGAGATCACCTCTGAGTAAGCAGTATGCAACTGAGTACAGTTGGAGTTTCTTGAGTCGGGCTGCATAGGCATCTGTTTGAGGCCAGTAATCCTCTTGGTGAGGTACTTTTGTGGCCTTTCCAGCTGTTGCAAGTGTCTTGTAAGGTACATCCCAAATGGGGTGTTGTATTCTATGATGGGTCTAATGAGTGAAAAGTAGAGAGGCACAATAACCTCTTTTGTTCTAGATGCGAACCATTTTGTGATTAGGTGGGCCACATAGAAGGATTTTCTACCCACCTTGGCAATATGATTATCAAAGGAGAGATTATCTACTTGGGTCCCCAGATCCCTTATTACATTTTGTGTGTTTAGGGGACTACCACCTTTGTGGTAGTTCGCAGGTATTTTGTTTTGGCATTTAGCTTGAGGCCATGATTTTGACACCAGGTATCCGTCTCAGTGAGACCCATCTGAAGGGAGTCTGTATCAGCCAGAGAATCAGTTATGGCCCCTAGTTTGCAGTCGTCTGCGAACTTGGTCAGCCATAGTCCTCCTATGCTTGTCTGTACCTCTGAGAAGTATATACCAAACAGGAGGGGTCCTAGGACTGAGCCCTGGGGGATGCCACTTGTAACCAGTTTAGAGTCAGATGTAGAGCCTGCAACTCTCACCATCTGGGTTCTTTACATGAGCCAGTTGGCGACCCATCTCGTGACGTAGGGGTTTATGTTCAAGCTGGTGAGCTTGTCTATAATACTAGAATGGGGAATGGTGCTGAAAGCCTTTGCAAGGTCTAGGTAGGCTGTGTGGACCTCCTTTCCCTCGTCTAATGCCTTGGTAACCATCTCAAAGAAGTCCACCAGGTTTAGGAGGCATGATCTGCCCTTAACAAAACCAAAATGGGTAGTGTCCAAGGTTTGGAGGTTCCCAATGTCTCTATTAATGAGTTCCATGATGATGCATTCCATAGTCTTGCAGACCAGGCTAGTCAGGCTTATAGGGCAATAGTTCCCAGGGTCCGTTGTGGCTCCACCTTTGTGGAGCAGGATAACTGTTGCTGTGTGCCACTCTATGGGTGTGTAGCCTGTAGAGAGGCTGAGTTTGAACAGTGTGTTTAGGTGAGGGGTTAGTTCATTTTGGAGCTCTTGTAAGACACAGCCTGGGACCCCGTCCGGTCCCACTGAAGCTGTGTTTTTGGCTTTGGATAGGGCTGTTTTAACCTGTGCATCGGTGATTGAGGAGGCCCTACATTCTTCTGGTATGCTTATAGGCCCTTTAGGGGATGAGAAGGGGGTGAAGTTTGTACTAAACCTGTCTGCCAGAATGTTTGCAATATCAGTCGGTTCAGTGTATTTTGTGCCATCCTGCACTAACTCAGAGCAGATCTGAGAGTTTCCCCTTAGGTTCTTGACATAGCTAAAGAACACTTTGTGGTTATCTTTGGAGTCATTGGCAATTTTTCTTTCAAAACTAGCCTTGGATGATTTAATGAGGGATCGTAGTTTCTTGCTGATACTGATCAGGGATGTCTTTCCTTCTTGGGAATTTACTCTTTTCTGTACTAGTTTCCTCCTTCTGTTGTATGGCTTGTTTATGGCAGGGGTCCACCAGACTGGTTTCCTTTTCTTGGAGGAGTGAGTCTTGGTTTTACTTGGGATAGCATGATCCATGCACTCCTGCAGATGCTCATAGAGTGTCTTTGTAAAGGTTTCAGCAGCTTGGACAGCATTGTCCTTTAGCATAGGGGCTGTGAACCTTTCCACCTCGGTCTTAAGTAATGTGAAGTTTGCTTTTAAAAAGTTTTTCATGATGGTTTCCTTGATTGGGGGTGGGGGCGGAATGTGGATATCTAGAGTGATTAGTCTATGATCTAACCACCGAGGGGTTGACCTTTGGTGTGGAACACCGGTCGCCCATGTTGGTGATGACCAGGTCCAATATGTTGTTCCCTCTGGTGGGGGTGTTGACCAGTTGATCCAGGGCATTCTAGTTTATAAATTCTAGGAAGCGTTGGGCAAGGGAGTTAGTACTTGAGTAGTTCTCCCAGTTTATGTTTGGATAATTGAAATCACCCAGTATTAAGGTGTTTGGCAGGACCTTCATATTTCCCAGTGTCTCCAGAAATGCGGAATGGGGGTCAGGGGCCATGGTGGGTGATCTGTAGCAAGCTACAATTTGGATTGCAGTTTTGTCCATTGTTAGTTGCACATGGGTGATCTCTGATGCATTGTGCTGCGCCACTAACCTGGAGGTGTAGGTATCCTCGATGAATATGGATACACCCCCGCCTTTTGTGTTTTGGTCCTGGTTCTGTGGCCAAAAGGTATGGTATGAGTTATAGCCTAGTAGTGCTGGGGTGCTCTCTGGAGCCTTAAACCAGGTTTCTGTTACTGCACAGATGTTAATGTTCTCCATACTGAGGAGTGCCTCAAGTGCGTGCATTTTGAGGTTTAGACTTCTGGCATTGAGTAGCATTACCCTCAGTTTTTGGTTACTTGTGCTATTTATGGTGGTGGGTTTGTCTTTTGAGCCTTGCCTAAAAAAGGCACTATGAGGGCGGCAAGAGCCTTGGCCAGTATTCAAAAGCCTAAAGGTGACAGGTGCAAGCCATCTCTTGTGAAGCTGTTCAAAAGAAAATGGATTATGGCAGTGATATTGAGAAAAATCAGATGTAGTTATGGAAAAAGGAGTGAGGCCCAATAAGGATAAAAATGTGACATAATAAACCATGAATGTTAAATAAGTAAAAAAGGGGAATGGAGAATTCTAATTCTGTAAATAATGTCTTCTTTGTATGAGTAAAGGACCCATCCCCTACTAGTTTTGATAGGTGCTGTGGCATCTTTTAAATCCACCTGATCTACCACCAACTGAAGCAGATGGGTCCTCAGTTTAACATCTCATCTGAAGAATTATACATTCAGGAGTGCAGTACCCCTTATGCTACACTGCAGTGTTACATAATCTACCTGGTAGAGGAACAGAACCCACCGTCTTCTGCTAAAGAGGCAACAATTTGCAACTGCAACTGTCTGCACCTCTTCCTAATACATTTCCAAAATAGATTAGTGCACAGTCTCAAAATGGAAGAGAATTTAGCAAAAGAAAGAGAAATAAGGATAAGTTAAACGTAGGGTGGAAACATACTAATCTGATTGTAAAACTATCATTGCCAGCCACATTAGTCTCCAGATATGTCCAAATGGTAAATGAAACAGAATAAATAAAAGCTGCCAACAGGGTCAATACATTAACATTGGGTGTGAGTAACTACCCCTCCTAGACACAAATTGTGGAACCGGGACTGAATTTGATTAAGTTAACACATTTGTGACAAGGAAAACCACATTGTTATCATCTATTCACAGATTCCAAACTATAAGAAACATGAAGGACTACTTTACAAGAGATACAATGTTCTGGAAAAGCAAGATGCTAATGAAAGCTATGATATCCAATAGCGATTATTCTGCTACCACAAAAAGACAGTATAAATGAGGAAATTGTAAAATCAATCAGAAAACCCAGAACAAAAGAAAAGCATTGAAATCAGTCTCACACACACACACACACACATACACACACACACACACACACACACACACACACACACACACACACACACGGACACATACACACACACACACACACACACACACACACACACACACACACACACACACACACACCACACACCTTCATTAACAACTTAACCAAGTTCTGTAGAGGTGCTGTGATCCCCAGAGCATTCCCTTACTTACATATATATATATAAAATATAGTGAGAGAGAAATAGCTACAGATAAGTCAGCAGTACCAGAAACTGTGCTATTTTGTAACAGCACAGCTTTCAATGAAACAGCCACCTCTACATGTTGATACAGAAGCATTTTGAAATATAGCATCTTCGACTGCAGTACTTATTTCTCACTTAATTTTGTAACAGTATCTTTGGTTCCAGAGCATACTTCCCTCTCCAAATCAAAATAAGAAGACTTTAATACATTTTGGAATACCATTTTTCAAAACCTAAGTAAAACTTGAA
This sequence comes from Protopterus annectens, assembly GCF_019279795.1. Classification (NCBI taxonomy): domain Eukaryota; kingdom Metazoa; phylum Chordata; order Ceratodontiformes; family Protopteridae; genus Protopterus; species Protopterus annectens. The sequence continues at coordinate 820,612,380 of NC_056741.1, read as the reverse complement.
AAATCATCAGCTACTTCATCCAAAAACATCTGTTATCTGAAGCAATACCTAATAACATTCCTCAGGCTTTATAGATCAGCTTTTGTGCTGAACTCCATTATCACTCTTTTAAATGGAAAATCACAGCCAATGTGGTTTGTATTTCCATTCTAGCATTGATTCAGTCTATGTGGGGTTTTCTCTTTTCTCTGCAACTGTGTAACCACTGATTTAATATAGTTTGATAATGAGTGTGTGTGGGGTGCAGAGGGCAGACTTCCCTACATAAGAGTCTTTTACCTGTGTATTTTTGTTGCACTGAAGCTTTAGCTAGTGTTTCATTTCATTGAAACTTCAGTAAGTTTAATCTCAGTATTCCTACCACAAGCCAAGAAGGCACTAGTAATAAAATACTAATCACTTTCAATGATCACCAGCTAACGCGTCTACAATCAAGAAACTCTTAGCAAAATGAAAGAGCCCAGGAGTGCCATATGCAAATGACGTGACTCCAAAATTTCATAAGACCATAGCTTTTGCATTATGTATCCCGGATATCTGCTTATTAATTGCACTGTCACTAAAGTTAAAGTACCAGCTATATACAAACAACCATTTATCATCATACTGTAGGAGGGCACTGACAGTCAAAACATCTTTGATGACAAACCAACACAGCTAGTTAATCTTATCAAAATACTTGAAAAGATTATCACTCAGCTCAGCACTTAACTGATAAGGAACAGCTTTCAGCTGGACTCAGAACATGAATTCCACTTATCTTATGGTATCAGCAAAGCTAATATTGCTGTCAAAGGATTTATAAAACACAACTTAAGAAAAGTAAATGCTAGTGCCATCATAATGCATTTTACTAACACCTTCAATTCTACTAGCCATAACATACTAAGCTACAGAGGTTGTCAGTTTTACTCATAATGCATAAATACAATGGTTCTCAGACAATATGTCAAAAATAATTTCTCATTTAAATGAAAATAAAATAGCTGTACTCCAAAACCTATGTCAGCTGCTATATCTCATGGTTCAGCCCTTATGCCTACTTTTTTCTTCATATATGTCAACACTACACATCTTAAGCACTGGTATCCTGGGAAAGCATGGGAGTGCAAGTCCCATATGCATGCACAGTACATCAGCAATGCCCCAGGATATGAAGGGAAAATGAAAGAGCACCATAGCACCATTATACAAAGACATTATTTAAGAAAATTAAGTAATAGTTTTATTAAATAATGTCATTGTATAATAGCAATAACCAACTCCATGGTGTGGTATACTGAAGATTTACTCACGGTTGCCTTTGTTTAATCATTCAGCTTTGTCCTCATAATTAAACCACACCAACCATAGGTAAATCTTCAATATACCACGCTCACGTCATAGGTTATTGCTGTAATACCACATTTTCCTACAGAGCATTATAAGAGCTAAACACAAAGTTGAAGGTGTCTTCTTGTGGCCTTAGTTCACACAATTAGCTGATATAGCTATATTGAAATCAAGCCATTTAAAATGTGATTCTTGTTTTGCATTATAATTATATCCCAACTGTCTATGCTATACATGCTAGTATAACTTCACTAGTGGTTATGATGGTGAATAACACCTGTACTATTTATGATGATAACACCTGTTCAGGGTAACTCATTGCCTTCATCTACATTATACATTAATTTTATTTTATAAGATCATAGGAGGTTACTAGGCTAATGGCCCTAGGGCCCTTACAAGCCTAGCCAATTTCAACCCTTGTTCCCATAAGTGTCTGTCTGGGGCAGTCACTGATATCAGCACTTATTGCCCCTGACCAAGAGGGACACAGGTGGAACTTCTGGGGTGAATTTCTGGTTACCCACCCAATCGTCCAATTTACATTTAAATAGGGTCAACAAGATGCTTCACTTAACATGAATTGGAAGCTTGTTCCAAATGTGGGGCAACCTCTGGGAGATAACTCTGTCCCTCTAGCCATTTCTGTTGATGTTGCATACCAGGTTAAGGTCCTTAAAATGAGTGACCCATGTGCCATTAGACTTGTGAATGTACAATATTTCCATTAAGGCAGGGTCAGAGATAGCTTTATATGTGAGGTACAGGTCTCCTCTGAGAAGTCTGTATGACACAGACTATAGTTTCAGTGATTTCAGTCTGTGCACTTATGACAGGTGCTGAAGACCCTGAATTGTTTTTGTAAGGAACCTCTGTGGTTTCTCCAGTTGCTGAAGGTGCCTGGAAAGGTACATACCAAAAGGGGCATTGTACTCAATTATTGGTCTGATGAAGGAGTAGGACAGTGGAGTTATAATGCCCTTATTTTAGAGATGAGGATATAAAATGCCCTTCTTACCGCCATGGAGACATGATGATCAAAGGCAAGGCTGCTGTCAACATGGGTGCCCAGGTCCCTAACCACAGATTGTGTACTTAGGGTGTTATTGTTGATGTGCTAGTTAGCAGGCAAATCACC